>NC_048417.1:6433452-6448573 GCF_013103735.1 Etheostoma cragini
CTCAAGTGTTGAAGCTCGGCCCGGAGGCCTTTAAGTTCGACAGCGGCCTGGAGGCGGTGGCCGTTCGGCAGAACGAAAAGTACTACATCCTGCGGCCGGAGGTCATCGAGACCTACTGGTACATGTGGAGGTTCACCCACGACCCCAAATATCGACAGTGGGGCTGGGAGGCAGCACAGGTAAATATCATACTTGTCATTGTAACATCTGGAAGAGATCTGTTGGATTTTGCTTTTCAGCACAAAACAAGTACAGTTGTGAGACCCTCTTCTCCAACACCAAAAATGAGCTTGAGTTTTCAGAGTTGCAGGTTCACTCTCTGAATCATCAGTTTTAGCTGAAATGTCTTTCTCTCGAAAAAACTCAAAGCATGACACAGGAGAGAGCATGACTCAGCGGGTTTTATAGGAACCTGAAATTATGTGAGAAAATTACATCAGGGTAACTAGAGCTCTAATAAATGACAAACAATAATATGACGGCAAGCAGTTTTTAAAAGTAGTGAGTTGTTAAAGAGCATTTGAGCTTGATTCTTCCTTTCCAAACTCGTTTTTTATGTTTAATTACGCATGTTCATTCTGATCCAAAGCACAGCCTCCTGCACTGCCAACAAATTTTGTTTGAAGGGAGATAATAAAATGACCTCAGATTTCAAATGGTCATAGTCAGGGGTCATCCTGAATATGACTCATTTGAAAATGTAGGAAAAGTTCTGAACGAAAAGATTTTATGAAAGTTTAACTATGTGGACATTGGTTTTCAATGTTTGGCATTTCTGGGCCGTTTTCCCTTTTCTTTTTCTAAAAGATTGTACAGTAAAATGACATCAAATTTTACTTTGCCACAGTCAGGGTCATTATAAAGAAGACTCAGCAAATATCAGCAAACCCTTGTAGAGAATTAACATTAAAATAAAAAAAGCCCTAAGCCATTTCACATTGTACTCCAATTTATTAATTCACGCATCTTCTTTCACTGAATTTACATTCGCCAGAACACAAGGATTAATCTGAGACGAAGAGTTCGGTTTAGCAATGTGTACCCTGAAGTGACCATTCTCCTAATGTTTTATAGTCTCTTACTTGAAGGATCTCCTCCTCTCCTTTGTTTCTTTTGGGATGTGTTCCTCCAGCACACACACACACACACACACACGTTGTTTGGGGCCACTTATTCTGAGCTGTAGGATGAAAACACAGACACAAAATCATTCCCCAAGTCTATACATGGTGCAAGAAATACATCTTTAATACTGAAAAAAAACCTTTAAACAAATCGTATACCCTCTGAAGTATAAGATTTAATCATATAATGTATGAGAATTTAATAATGAGGATTTTCAATGTTCTAACATTGTAATTTGAGCTGACTTGTACAGCCTGGCCATGCACAGTGAACTATTTGAAATTGTATATGGTCATACTCGGAGTCAGGGACATTTTGAGCAGCAATGCATTTGGCTTCTCAGCAAAACTATTATGGAAACTGTTTTATCAAATTAGTACATCTTTGGTCACATCTTTATTTGGTAAGTAAAATCTTAGTAATTATTGCTGTGATACAAGCCTTTCTTTGCTCCGTTTACAAATTAACAAACACAAGATCAAAATCAAAGTTGGTGTTGTGGTTTGAGATTAGTAGATGGCAAAGCTCCTGAAAGTATATATTTAATATTTTATCTGCTTTGTTTCCATTGGAAAATGAAAGTATTTAAACAGTGTGCTGAGCTTGTTTTGCTGCAGTTGCGACTGATTTAATATCGACTTTTGAGTCTGAAGGTCAGACTCTGCGTAATTGCAAATCTTCATTTGTTTTCATGCCGTTCCCCCTGTGCCTATGACACCCAGTGGCAGGTTGTTTTAAGCTTCAATTGAGCTTGTGAAACCACATTTAGTGCAGGTCTCACTCAGCTCCAGACAGAAATGTTATCTCCCAGTTTCTTGTATTGTCTCTTCAGGTCCATGTTACTTGGGACTGCTTCATAGTTTTAAGGGATAAGAGATGTTGACCTTGCAGTTAAGCACATATAGGTAGATAACTACTTTTGTTATGTCTCTCTCTCTCTCTCTCTTTTTTTGGTGTGTGCGTGTGCGTGTGCGTGTGCGTGTGCGTGTGTGTGTGCGTGTGTGTGTGTGTGTGTGTGTGTGTGTGTGTATGCAGGTGAATGTGAGGACTTGTGATTCTTTCAGGTGTTATTAGTAATTTATTCTTCCCTTTGTGTCTTATTATGAAACCCTTAAGAAAGTAGAACAGAAATGAAAGTCTTCTATATCCTTCACTCCTCTGCTCCACTCCTGACAGACGATTAAAGAGCTCGTCTTCTATGCTGCAGTCAATGTGTCTTCCCTGTCTAAACCTCAACCGGCCTGCTCGTCATCCTTTACTTTTTTTCTCTCCCACTCTTTTTAGGCTCTCCTTTTTTACCTCTTTCTCCTGTCAATCATCTTGTCACCTATTTTCTCTCAAATGTGAAGCAGTGAAACTACTTCTCTTTGTTTTTCTGAGTGGGAGTAAGTGCGTTTGCGCTCATGTGGAAAGAAATACATTGGCAAAGTGTGTTTATGACGTGTGATTGCACCGAGTTAGAGTGACACTAAAGAGAGCTGGTGCGGAAGGGCTCATCTTTGCTTCATTATTTAAAATTGCAAATATACATGTCTTTAAATGCAGATGATAGATCCTAGACGTTTTTTTTGTTCTGATCTTATTTAATGTTGCTAATCTATAGTTGAATGTCTGTTTAGCACACGGATGTTCAGAAGTCATTGAGTTTCTGAGATCTTTATAGTTCATAGGTACCATGTATATGCCCTCAAAATGTCACTGTGAATTCAACTTTAACAAGGAGGGAAGCAAAACACCATTCATCTGAACATTGCCCAAACAATGATGAAACAGAGATGGATTAAAATTTGCAAAGTATCCCTTTAATAATGTAATGCGTTTGTTTTTTCTGTTACCCACAATTTTTTTTTTAATTCTTTATATTTGTGAGTAGCTACTTTGTTTACATTACATCAACAGTAGGCATACATGCTTTGTTTCAGTGTACTATCTTGGATAAGCAGATCTAATGCTTTCTGCTTTTTCCCTTTTGCATTTGATCCATCTATTAAAATGTTCCTGTTTTCTTTTTTGTACCAGGTTTCTCATACAACACTTTATAGGATCTCCCCATGTTCATACAAAGCTCAATGTCCTACTCTCTTCCGTTTATTGCTCTCTTTATCCCACGCATACACACGCTTTTTACAAACACCTGCGCTCCTCTCTGCATGTTGGCCCAAAGCTCAGCTGCCTCCCCCCGTGCCCCAGCTGCATCCATCTGCTCCACCATAGTTGCCTCTTATTTGTCACGCTTCCTCTTTTCACAGCAGCCATTACCGCTGGCTTTTACCTGTGTGTGTGTGTGTGTGTGTGTGTGTGTGTGTGTGTGTGTGTGTGAGATGCCCAGCTCCTGAAATGTGTCCTTACTTAGCAGCTGCAGACACTCCACTCCTCCTTTTCCTACTGATAGACCTTTTATCAGATAATTTATGTAGCACAGATATTCTGTGTGTGTTTTACATGTATGGGTACAGTTATACTGGGTATACTGTAACCCAGTAAGAAAATTTGAAGTAGAGCATTTGTTGGAGTGCAAATGTGACTTGTTTGAAATGTGTCATTTAACCATACAGACATTATGGTGTGTGTTTGTTTTTTGCGGGACACTGCGGTGTGGCTCCAGAAGGGCAAAGGCACGTCTGGCGCAGCAGCCTATTAATAACAGGAATTACAGCACAAATTCCTTGCAACAGAAATCTGCAGGCAGCTAAACGGTCGGTCAAGGACTGGATAGAAGGTGAAGACGCACGCATGTGCGAGAAAAAGACACACACTGAAAGATAAAGCTTTCAATTACAAGCGTTAATAGTGAAAGTTGATGAGGTATGAGCGGGACTGTGATACAGGTTAAAAATGTATGGAGGCACCAAGTTCACTGAGACAAGTCCTCATTGCAAATCAATAGAGCACACAGGTAATAGTGTTCTGTCAGGATCACAAGCTGGATGATTGCTACATTTTTGATGAAATATTGCTGACTCGTAAGTGTGTGCAGACGGGGAAAGCACCTGCTCACAAATTAGACTTGTTTTCAGCTAGAGGATACACTGTTACTCCTCAGAGCCAAAACAGCACTCAACATTTAGTCTGTAGGGCATCATCAGGGTGTGCTCTCTGGGGGAAAAATGCCATTAAATGTGTGAGGACATGTGTTTGGTTTTGCTAACCCACTTATTTGCCACTCTTTTAGAAATGCAAAAAAATTACAAACTCTGTTTTGCTGTGTGCTAAATCCTCAAAAATAAAATCATCAGCACTCGTTAAATGATTAATTAATGCATGAATCTGTTATTTGTGAGGGTTGCCTTTTTACATGAAAATACATTTTCATATTAGAATGGAGAAACCATACATATTTGTGCTAATTTAATCAGAAATGTTATGTTAATGTTATCATAATTCAATATCTAAGGTAAGTCATGTTACAAACAATGTTAAATTAGGGTTTTGTTTGTCTTTATCACAGTGCAGCAGAGAAACAAAGAGGTGACAGTTTTTTTCTGACTAGCAACACTGGATGCAACTGGCCAGTAACTTGCTTTTGTTTATTGTTGCATATTCTAGATGTCTTTGTGAGTCGCAGTGAATAAAATGGTCCAAACTCTGCTGTAAGCTCACTAGCTGTCTTCCTGGTTCTGATGTTTGTTGTTGTTGAAACATTGATATCACATCTGCCGTCAGTTAGAGAATCACAGATAAATCCTCAAAAGTCAACGTGAATGCACGGACGAGGGATTTACATCACAGTTTAACCACCTACGACCATGGCTGGACACCATGTGTGTTTTTGTTAGGATTTAAAGACAATCTGACGTCCAAAGAAATCTGATTGAATCTCTCCCTGAATATATTTTGTATTCCATGCATACACAGATTAGATGTTGCTGTTTTTTCATTGCAGACAGCTACTAAAAACTAACAAAAGACATATTTAGAAAAAAAACCTCATGTTTTATTTTTTAGATGATTGTTAAAAGAAATGACCCCCTGACAGACCGCCACAGGCTCTGCCTCGCTTAAAGAAAAACTTTAGCCATTATGCAGCAGCTCCCTCAGACCCAGATGTAGCATTACATGACACAAATGAGTGTGTTCCCTCCCTATGAAGCTGATTCGGGTAGAGGAGGGACAAGAAGAAAATGTTCTATAATGAAATGTAATTGTAGCGAGGCGTTTGTGGTAATCTTCGTTTCCTTCCGTTTTTCTACAGCTGCTGTAAATTGTATGGGCCTCCCCAGGACTTGCTCTAATCTGTCACAAGGAAAGAAATTAATTATAGCATGCTTTTGTAAGCTTATTAAAATTGTGCTCTCCATCCCCCCACATTTTCTCTCTTTGCCCTTTTCCTTCTTATTTTTCTCACTTTCCTTTTCCTTTTGCCTCTTCTCATTTTTCTCACTGTAATTCTTTCCCTTTTTATCTAAATTCCCTCAATTTTTTGCTTTCTTTTATTTTTTCTTCTATTTTTTTAACTTTTTCTCTTTATCCTCCTTTTTCATTCCCTTTCACTCCATCTTTTTGCTTTGTCCTTAATTCCTTACCTTCTTCCTCCTTTCCTTTTCCTTCCACCCACTTTCCTCATTCCTCTTATGTTCTCCCTTCCTTTTTCTTTATCTCCTCTCTCTTCCTTTCCTTCCCTCCTTCTCTCCAGGCCATTGATAAGTACTGCAGGGTGAGCGGAGGTTTCTCTGGGGTGAAGGATGTGTACTCCTCCAACCCGACCTATGATGATGTGCAGCAGAGTTTCTTCCTGGCCGAGACGCTCAAGTAAGCAAACACTTAATACGTTGCATATTTTGCTTGATCTTTGATGATTAATTAATCACCTTTGTGATGAAGGCAATAATTTGGTGGGTGGGTTGGTTGATTGAAAGGACTTGTCAGCAATTACAGTGCTGCTCATGAGTGTAGGAACTACCGCTTAAGTTGACGAAAAAGACCGAAAAATTTTTGGGGGGGAAAAATGCCTTATTTAAAAGATGAGGAAAACTCCAACCTTGAAGGTCACCAATTTTCTTTGGGAATGAATAATTTATCGTGAATAAATACATTTTCTTCCTTATAATAAAAGGGCATGAGTATAGACACCACTATGTTAAATTCCCATAGAGGCAGGCAGAGTTTAATTTTAAAGGCCATTTATTTAATGGATCGGGATACTATGCACCCTGATAAAGTTCCCTTGGCTTTTGGAATAAAATAAAAAACATCATCACATACCCTTCACCATTCATAGAAATTGGCATGGTTTTATTTCTGTTAGCCTAATAGCTGGTTTGATTTGCATTGAGAGATGATTTTATGGAAAGTCCCCCTAGCCAATATCTAGGTATGGTGAAGGGGATGATGTGGGGCTATTTTAATAATTTCAAAAATATTCTGTTTTTATTCCTACTTATAGTCAACTTAAATGGGTTCCTATGCTCATGAGCAGCATTGTACATGCTCATATTTTGTGTAATGGTTTTAAATAAATGACCCGAAAAATCTTTTTGCAAAGATTGCGGCAGCGTGTCAGTCACAGACCTTTAGCAGGCATCCTTTTAGGTTTTATAAACCGATGATAAAAAAACAAGACACAATCTACTTAGACTTAGACTTCTCTTTATTAATCCTTTTGGGATGACTCTCCTAAGGAAATTGAAACTACTCAGTGCCGAGTTGATTTGGTGATTAATGGTAGTATTAGCAAGTGCGGTTTAATAACTAAACACTCATTGAGCAGCTACATTGTTAGAAATACAACATGAGAGCAGTTTGTGCGTCTGTTTCCCACACAGCCAAATACATGTAAGTTGTTTTAGCCAAGAAGTCAGTCAATAATTTGCCTTTTTCCATCATGACATGAGCAATCGTGATCTGATTTGAGTGGTTTTCGACACAACAGCAGTGCAGGTAACACACTGGCACAGCTTAAATTTTCCTTTTTTAGTGCCACAAAGTGTTTTAAAGGCTGATTAATTCAAAGGACCACTCTAATGAATCTGTGGTGGTGGTTCATCATCCTCATCACTGGATGAAGGGAGAAGTATCTCCAAATGCAGACAGCCACTAATGTGGCTCTCTGTTTCTCCCTGCTGGTAGCTCTTTGAATGTAATCTGCTGCTGGCAGTGTAGTTATAATTCAGTGCACACTGATGTTCGTGTCAATCAAGCAGTGTGACAACCTGACAGGTCAAACATAATCATAAAACAGAGCAAATTGGACTTTATTGGCTGCTCTGTCAGCCCTTCTTTTGGCAGGAAGCTACTTTTCAGCCCTCCACTTTTAAATTAATGTTTCTGAAATTAACACCCACCAAGCGTCAAAACATCAGTAAAATTTGTCTAGAAGTCGTCAAAGGTCACCCGCCAAAACTGGCTGGTTACTCTCTCAGACAATGACATTTGAGTGCCTCAGTGTTATGCAGCCTTTGGTGTCTATCTGTGCTCTCTGTCTTCGTCACTGCCGGCTGCGAGCAAGTCACATCAAAGCAATACAGCAACAGGCTGCTGATTGGCTGCCAGTCACACTGATCTGCACAAAGCTGTAGCATCCAAACATCTGCTGATCTGCTGTGTAAAACTTACTTCAGCACAGTGTTTGTGAGATGGATTTTAAAGTCTGCTCATAAAAATGTATTAAACAGAAAAAAACAGCCAAAAATAAATCTACATTTGTATGAATGCATGTGATATACTGTTCAATTAAGTTACGGAAAACATAAATTACTTTTCTTACAGAAGAAAAGTTGGCACAAGTATGGTACTAAATTACGATTAAATGCAAATTAAATCAAGATGACTGCCGTGGAGCTGTGTCTCCTATTTGGACAAAATACACCAGTCCTGCCCCTCCTCCGAGAAATCTTAGGTTCCAGAAGTTAATTTCCCATTCATTTCTCCCATTGAGGTTTGGAAAAATCCGTATACAAAGAGTTTTAGACCAAGCCTTAGGCTAACCAGCTCCTATGTGACTCATAAACATACAACATATCATTTTGAGTGAAAAAACAGGAAATCCCCCCCTCCCAAAAAATGTCAAAAGTACAAAAGGGTGTATATATTTTCATTTACGAGCAAAGGAACTACTCATCCCATAAACCACCGCACACCACTAAGTAATGTAGTTGGAGACACAACTGCGAAAGTGCACCTTGAACAACTTCCAATCCAACGACAGCCTTGCACATTTTTTTCTCCAAACATAGTGATTTTTATATAATGAATGTACAGTTAATAGCAGTTCTTTCAGTAGTAATCATGTCATGATCGATATGGCTCATACAATATGAAAGCTACTGTTAACTAACGTTACCAGCCTCCCTGCAAATCTCACCAAAACATTGTAGGTCTTGTCTCTCATGCTGGCCATTACAAAACCCACAAGCTGACCCCCTACACACAACATTCAATAACGTGACCCGGTTTTCACCCTTTTGGACACTCTTGTTCTTGTCCTTAAAAAAGCTATCATGGCAGCCAATAAGATCATGATTGTGCTGATAAGGTTTTTTTTCCCCTTCTTTTTATTAAGGATCTTACAGTATAGGGTAACGTTACAGTAGCCACCAAACCAAACAGTTATATGAGTTCCACCAATCAGAGGCATCACTGTGGGATTGTACAGGATTGTGGGTAATGAGGTACTTATCCTAGACATTGCGAATACAAGACATTAATCTCACAACAAGGTTGGTGCCCCCCATGAACTTTTGGCATCTATATGAACATATACAATTGCTTACTCATGTTGTTGCTGGTTTGACGTCTACCATCGGTGGTTATGATTTTATGGCTTATTCTCCAATTGTTGTATTGTATTTTTACTTCTGGAACCTGACTGTTGAGCTCTGTTTTCAAACTCAGAGTCTGAACAAGGAAATAGAAGCAATTAACAGCAATTACTAAAAGAGCTGATGGCAAGACAACATGTATTATTGTTATTACTTAGCTACAAATGCAGGCTTTTCAGGTTCCTGTGCCTTTAAGCTGACACTTTTTGCTCTACTATAACAAACCTGCAGAATATGTTTTATTTGTGCTGCAGGGATGTCATTCATATCTTTATTCTTCTTCACTTTCTTTACCCAATCATTTTCATCCTCACCCCTTTCCCCCCCTCCCCTCCCCTCCCTCAGGTATCTGTACCTGTTGTTCTCCAGCGACGACCTGATGCCGTTTGAGAGTTGGGTCTTCAACACTGAGGCTCACCCACTTCCTGTCCTCCACCTGGGCAACATCACCCTGCCTGGCAGCGAGCTGGCTCAGCGGTAAACGGACAGGCCATCTTCCTCTACCAGAACACCAGGAGGCGTCACTGTATGCCCGCCTGCCTGCCCAGAATCCCACCCGCCAACACTGGACAAACTTACATTCAACTCTACAGACTCTCCAACTGCTTTCAGGCTGCAGACGTTAGCCAGAGGAGAGGGAGGGAGAGCCTCGCGCGCAGACCACTCTAGCGTGGAGAGGACTTTGAGTCTCCCTCGCTTCTTTATGTTTTACTCTTTGACACTCTGTCGATCTCTCTGTCTTCTCTGCTTTAATCAGAAAGACGGTGGATGTTGCTGCTCAGCCTCATGACTGGCTTGAATTGACTCTGAAGGACCGAGCTCCAAATCTGGAAACTTGATTTTGTTATTATTTTTGGTGTGGATTTGAGATTTGACCAAACTTTTCTCTACAGACTCAAGGCACTGAGAGTGCAGTATGCGATTTTTGGTGAAGGATTACGCTGTCGGTTTGACAATGTACTGATGGAAGTGTAGTTTTTTTCTAGGCAGACAGACTTGAGGACTTTACAGGGTCTGTGGATAATTATATTTTTCCCGTTGGAACAGATCTTTAATGGGGACACAGGGTTGAATCAAAGCCCATTCGCTTCTCCCTGAACCCAACCCCTGCCCATTCCACTTCCTGTTTACTCTTCATTGGATGAACTTTGACCTGGAAATGTTAGCAGCTCGTCACATCTTCAGTGGGAGGGTAGGTTGTGGCAACAATCACCCCCTCCTCTTTCTCTTCCTCCTCCTATTCTTCTTATCCTCCTTTTGCAGAAAAGTGGACCATTGTAAGTAGAACGGTAACTACACGGTGACAGCAGCAGGCCTCCCCATCTCCACCACTCTCCACCTTGACATCTTTCCAGATTCTCCCTCCTCCAGTTAGAGACGTCACCGAGCCACAACCCCAAACATTCTGCTGCTACTCATTTGGGTGCTGCTCTTCTTAGTTATTTATTTTTTTCTGTTAAATCTCTCTCCTCCACCTTATTTCTGTCAACTCTTCTGTCCCCTCTTCCGGTCTTTTATTTCCTTTCATAAAACATTTTCAGGTCATACATTGTGAAATGAGGCTAGAACCCAACAATGCTTCCGCGCGTGTGTTTAAAATAACCTCTGCTGTAAATCATTTATTTGTGCACTTTGTATGGGAAGACTATAAAGAAGAGAGAAATAGAAGTGTAGCACTGAAAGAGCTGAATAAATGAAGTCTACCTGCTGAGCTCCCCATGCCACATTTTCTCTGTTCAACCCCATTTCAACAGTTGGACCACCTAACTTCACTGTAAGTTGCATGAACTGATGCTGTTATTAAAATTCTCCCTCTCCATCATCTTTACAACTTTTTCCTCAGTCCTTCTCTTACTTTCTGCTTTTATCTGTATTTTGTCATGTCTTCCCCTCTCTTTCATTTTAACCTCTACCTCTCCCTGTCTACAATTTATTTAAAAAAAAAAATAGTTACTTTACGGATTCATTTGACTCTGTTTGTCTATCATCAAACAAACTTTAAAAATAAGTGTTAGGTTTGGGAAAAGTCTGAAATTTGAATGAAATTTGTTGCTGCAGAAGACAAAAGCATCTCATTCCTGTTAATGAAGATCCTGAAATTTAGCAACTCAAACATAAACCTCAGCATTCATTCATTAAACATTTCAAACCCTAGACTGTTAGTTAGACCTGCTCCTATATTTGCATGATTTTAAAAGAAAGGAGGAAACAAAGTGTTTGCATTTTAATTAGAACTCAGTTTTTCTTTCAAGTGAAAAGTAATGATGCAGAAAATATGAGAGCAGCAGCAAATATGACAGTGGTGTGAGCTCAAAACCTTGTCGCCAAACCGCAAGAAATGTTAACAAGGAGGGAGTCAAACGGGCAGTGGAAGGGAGGACATGATGGTGATGAGCCAAGGCACGACTACCTGTTTCCTTTTGTAGTGAGTGAGACTGCAGGAGTCCCATTGAGCTTAAATGATCTAATATTACATTAACCTTTTACTTTTCAAAAGGTCAAACTTTCAGTCAAACCACTTTGTGTTGTTGCTGCACCACCAATGTCAAAAACTACATCCCCCATCAGCAAAATGCTTTTCTTTCTTTTTTTCCTTTTTTTTTTTTTTTTTTTTTTACTAAAGTCTGATCCATCCATGTTGGTAGAGATTCAACCAGGGTGTTTTGTTCTTGAAAAATAGATAAATTAGTTTAAAAAATAAAATAAAAAAGTGGGCTTGATGAACATTGTGCATGTGTGTGTGAGAAAGAGAATATGTGTGTTGTGTGCGTATTAACTGATTGGTTTAGATAAAGAGAGGAAACTGAGCAGGATTCGGCTACTAAGGAAGACTCGTATGCAGTCGGTCTAGCTGAAGAGTCAGTATTGCACTAAACCAGGATGGAAAAAAAGTGTGTCTGTTTGATTCTTTTCAAGCCTTATTATCAGATGTGTGATGCCTTGGCCAATACTCTACTCTTTCACATCATTTGCTTTGTGTTTTGTAATACGTTTGTGTTATGATACACATTTCGTCCTTGTTTTTGTCTGCACAAACACTGGCTGTCCTCTGACGTGCAGATAGATGCAGAGCTGGAATGGAGTAAAAAGATAACTACAAGTGCAAAGAAAACTGTTCAGATCATCAAAATGACAGAAACAGGCTTTAACATGTTCAATACAGGTTCTCTTAAAATGTATTAATATGCTGACTTACTACAAAGGCAATAAGTCACACTGTGTGCAGAAAGTAAAGTTTGATACAGTGCTTTTACAGCAACAGGGATCAAGGATTAAATAGAGTAATTGATAGATTTTGAGTTAGTTTTTGGCAGCGTTGCTCTTTCTATTTAGCTTTAAAATGCTGCTCATATCGAGGGTACAAAGTGTGGACAGTCATACTACGACCGACTTAAAGTTCTGATTTAAAGGATAAAGCTGGAGATATTCTTTACAATTATGATTGATTTGATCCATCCAGCAGTATGTATCCAAAGACGGATTTTCTTCCTCTGTGCCACAGAGCTCCAAAAACATTTTTTTTTTTCTTCATAACCGTGAAAACACACTGTAGTGCTGCCCCAAATACTTCCTAGAGCATCAAATGTGGATTGATCCACGTCTGAAAATAGTCCCCAACAAATGCACTATTAAATCTTTCTTTAGCAGCATTTGCTAAAAAAACTACAGTCTTAATTTACTTTTTGGAAAATACTCCTTTTTATTATTATTTAATTGAACTATATTTTCATCTTGATTAGATGTTATTGGTAGAATCACTTGCTTTCAGAAATATCTCAGTCCAAACAAAGAAAGTGTAAGTAGAAGTTGGACATTTTTGAAACATGTCTGTTAAAATCTTAGTTGGGTTTAAGGTCAAACGGCTCTGATCAAACTTCTGGCCAACGTTCAAGTCTGTTTGTATTTTATCAATCTACCTTTTTGAAATAAATTAACCACATCCGTCCTCTCAGAATTCTCCTCGATGACATCGGTCAGTGTTATTCCCTCCATCATTCATTCAGGATCATCTTCTCTTTCATCTCTGGTGGCACTCAACTCAACCTTGATGCAGTAAAGACTCGCCTCTCGGTATTTATCCCCCAGTCTCTGACATCACACTGACATCATCACCACCTATACACCACCTGTATCTGATGGGGAGGAAGCCTAGGCGAAAAAAATCTGGGCCATGAAGTCGCTGGAAGCGCTGTTAATTTTAAAAATTGAGTGTTCTGTATTTGTATTTTTACTGAACTAAAAAAAAAAAATCTAATTAAAGTATATGTAAATATGTTTAAAACTGAGACACAAATTCAATAAAGATGTTATGGAAAGTGATTTGAAACTAAGAGTATTTTGTGTTTTGATTGTTTGAACTTTATCACCTAATGCTTTGTGTTGCTTTGACAGTACTGAGGTTTGTTGCTGTGTATGGACACTAAAAGATGAGCGTGAAGCCGGTTAATATGAAGCTGTGAGATTTGCATTTTTTTTGTACATAACCCTAAAGTTTGAACTATTTCAAGCCGGATGCACATCAACATTAAATGACTTAAATTACAATTCTTGTATATGGAGATGAAGAGTCAGACGTGACTTTTTATTTGCTATAAATATCCCAATGATTTTAGTTTTCATAAGTACACCCTGACTAAAATGTATGTATCTATTTGATTCATGTTTTTATTGTCTTTTTATTTTTTTGCTAAAAATGTTTTAGCCGTTGCATGGACTCAAGGATTGATCCACCACTTTGCCCCAGAATAAAATATCTCTACAACTGTTGGATTTATTGCCGTGAACTTTGGTGTAAACATTCATGTGTAAGTACACTTTTCATAGTGCCATCATCATATCATCATTTAGCTGACATTTTTATCCAAAGTGATCATCATTTTGCATATGTCCAGTGTTTGATTTACAGTCACCTATAGGATTATTAAGAACACCATACTAATACTGTGTTTGACCCCTTTCGCCTTCAGAACTGCCTATATTCTACGTGGCATTGATTCAACAAGGTGCTGAAAGCATTCTTTAGAAATGTTGGCCCATATTGATCGGATAGCATCTTGCTGTTGATGGAGATTTGTGGGATGCACATCCAGGGCACGCAGCTTCGGTTCCACCACATCCAACAGATGCTCTATTGGGTTGAGATCTGGTGACTGTGGGGGCCATTTTAGGACAGTGTACTCATTGTCATGTTCAAGAAACCAATTTAAAAATGATTTCAGCTTTGGGACATGGTGCATCATCCTGCTGGAAGAAGCCATCAGAGGATGGGTACATGGTGGCCATAAAGGGATGGACATGGTCAGAAACAATGCTCAGGTAGGCAGTGGCATTTACACCATGCCCAATTGGCACTAAGGGGCCTAAAGTGTGCCACAAAAACATCCCCCACACCATTACACCACCACCACCAGCCTGCACAGTGGTAACAAGGCTTGAAGGATCCATGTTCTCATTCTGTTAAAGCCAAATTCTGACTCTCCCATCTGAATGTCTCAACAGAAATTGAGACTCATCAGACCAGGCAACATTTTTCCAGTCTTCAACTGCCCAATTTTGGTGAGCTCTTGCAAGTTGTAGCCTCTCTTTCCTATTTGTAGTGGAGATGAGTGGTACCTGGTGGGGTCTTCTGTTGTAGCCCATCCGTCTCAAGGTTGTGCGCGTTGTGGCTTCACAAATGCTTTGCTGCATACCTCGATTGTAACGAGTGGTTATTTCGGTCAAAGTTGCTCTTCTATTGGCTTGAATCAGTCGGCCCATTCTCCTCTGACCTCAAGAATCAACAAGGCGTTTTTGCCCACAGGACTGCCGTGTCCTGGATGTTTTTCCCTTTTCACACCATTCTTTGTAAACCCGAGAAATGGTTGTGCGTGAAAATCCCAGTAACTGAGCAGATTGTGAAATACTCAGACCGGTCCGTCTGGCACCAACAACCATGCCACGCTCAAAGTTCCTTAAATCACCTTTCTTTCCCATTCTGACATTCAGTTTGGAGTTCAGGAGATTGTCTTGACCTGGACCACACCCCTAAATGCATTGAAGCAACTGCCATGTGATTGGTTGATTAGATAATTGCATTAATGAGAGATTAAACAATTCAATTCAATTCAATTTTATTTATAGTATCAATTCATAACAAGAGTTATCTCAAGACACTTTACAGGTAGACCACACTCCATAATTTACAAGGACCCAACAGTTCTAGTAGTCTCCTCCAGAGCGAGCAACAGTGCAACAGTGGC
>NC_048417.1:6448673-6466511 GCF_013103735.1 Etheostoma cragini
CTTCTTTAAGTAGCCTAGTTGGGATGGGGTCTAAGAGGCAGGTTGATGATTTAGATAAAGAAATAATTGAATTAAATTAAACAGGTGTTCCTAATAATCCTATAGGTGAGTGTATAAGTAAATATCTGCAAAACTAATGACATTCTTCCTCATTCGGCCTCAGCTGTACTTGCTGGTGCTCGGCATCAGAATGTTAGCATGCTAAAGTTTAGCAACAGTCTCACAGAGCTGCTCGCAATGCAGTAGACTAAATATCCTGTTTTCATTTGAATAAGTATCTTTTGATGTTTGAACATTGATTGTGTGATTGGCAGACCTCTGCAGCACATCTGAGTCAAACAAGGTCAACTGGCTGAGTGGAGTCTTATCTACACAAAAACCACAACACAAAAGCTAGTGTTGTAGCTTTTGTGTAAGCTTTTTTATTTGTGTCAATATGGTACCGTACTTTTCCGTTAAGTTACCTGTTTGGCTGATTGGACATATTTTAATGATTCTTTAGTGACTAAACCAGTCAGTCACTAAGCCCTTACTGAAATTGCTTGATTTAAACAATGGCTTCTGAAAATGTACCAGAACTGTCAATATAACCACTGAAACATCTCTGAACACATTGATTAAACAATGATCAGTTTATAAGAAAAATATGAATTGTTGTAGATCATTTTAAATGAAAGAGTTGTTTTCCATCAGCACTTTTCAAATATGTTTTAAAGAACGAATGTGTTGTGGTTCAGCCTGCTTTCTCTTCAATCCAGGATGCTGGCAGAGACAAAACACACAACAAGTTGGCAGCTCACATCCTAAAAAAACCACCATTCTCTGTGGCAGGTTTGGTTTTTTCACATCACAGACTACCTTTTCTTTTTGACTGCGTCTATTCTTCTTATTCACACAATGTAAAAGTAATCGCTGTAGTACGACTGACGTGCTGTGAAATTAACATTACATGGAAGGTTAATTTCATTGCCCAAATATTAATACAAGAATTCATTGGATCTTTTCATCAGTTTTTTTTACATTGAACCTGCTCAGTCAATACAAAATATTGTTCTAATATTTAACATTGCCATAAATTTAACATTTTCTGTGTTTTGGTCTTCAGTCAAGTACTGTTGTAAGTGTGAAAAATGTCAACTCTTTAAAACAGTGTCTCACTGCATTCAGGGAGATGTTTTTCCAAATTTACCCATTGTTTTTAGCCTTTTAAATCTTTTTTATGGTATTCGAGGCAAGCGGCATGGGCTGAGATATTAATCTATTTCCTATCAATTTTCATTTTAAACCTGGTATTATTGAATTTAGTCATTTTCCATATGCTATAAATAAACTTTCATAAGATCAATACATCACAAAGTGTTGGCACTTTCCTTCCCCTTGACATTAAGTTTATGAGCTCAGTGTTGTTTTAATGTGACAGGCCCGTAGTTTCACTGCTCTGAGTCCAGACGGATGTTAATAAATGCCTCCCTGTTCCATGTTTGCAGATGTTCTGAATTTCCAAAAGAGATGAAGGAAGTATTTGACTTGGCAGGTTGTTTGTCATGTATTGCTGCGAGCCTACATCATTTGCGTGTGCGTGAATACGTGCGTGCATGCGTCCGTCTGTCTTGCCAGAATGTGTTATTTCATATTCATAAGAAACGCTGTGGGGGTTTCTTTAACCTCACAACCACCACCAAAAATATCAGTTCCCCCTAGGAAGCCAAACCTGTTATTTGATTATACATAATGTCTTTACTCCAACCATGATTTCTTTGGTTATTTGTGAGTTGGTTTGTTCTTTGGTCCTTGTGAGTCCAAACTGTCTGAAAGCTTCTCCTGTACTGTTCGTAATTCCTCTACTATGCAACAGCAAGTCGCTTGGTTATGACACACAATTATTAGCCTATTTTTACAAAAACATCTGATACGGAGCCATGACTTGAGGTACAAGGTGATGGGGCCTTTTATAAATTTCCGTGTTTCTTTGGAAATAAACAGTGGACAGATAGTCTTAAACGCTTTAGATGTCAAAGTGGCGCCAGTCGCAGTCAGTGGAATGCTAACAGGCAGGTGATGGCGTGTTAGCATCAAAATGGCGCCATAGGAGGTACGCTTTGTGAAGAGAGGCTTACCCCCTTAATTTTAAGTCTTGTCAAGTTTCCTCACTTAAAGTGACTGCATGTAATTTTCACTTTGTGTTGATTTTAGCGGCCGCTTTGGACGAAAGCTTTAGTATTCTTACCACACCAGCTGCCGTGAAGATCTTTTCTAACCGGTACTGTCTTGCCCACTGTGTTACTGAGTTAGCGTTACGGGTAGGCTATATAGTTGCAATAAATGTTTAGCTTAGACAAAAAATTCATTCATTTACAGTAAGAGAATAAGTTACAGAGTGTTGCATAAGGCAACTTAGCCTACTCTGGATGTCTTGTGAGCTAAACCGGGTACTGTTATCACTGTAACTGTGTCACAGGCCTACACATTAAGAGATTGTTGTAGCAACCACTGTAATAACTTAAATTTTTTTTCATGAAACCCACGGCTGCTTTACACAAGTAATGTTACAGGAGGACAAGGGAAAATAAATAGTAGTCCAACAAAAACATGGACCTAAAGGAATAATATGTCTGCGCTAAATGGAAGCGGGACGTGATTTAATGTCGGCTACTGACAACCACAATGCACATTGTAAAGTTTTTTTATCAATGAAATAGACAAATGACATACCTGAGGGCAGATTCGGGGTGAGTTTGAATAAATTATAACCCCGTAATTGTTTCCATCTGTTGAAAGCCCGACCGAAGTTAACGACCGTTATCGCTCGTTGTCTTTCCCTTTATCTTTTAATTTTAGTTGTTCTTTCTTTAATTTCCTTATTTTCTGTGATGGTCCTGCCCACTGTCCACCTTAACTACAGCAGACAACTTCTAAAATACAATTAGAATACAATTAGGCTTATACAAAGAAATCTCCTGCTGCCCTTCAAGTCATTCCGAGACTTCGAGAATCGGACCCGGTTAGATGTCTTAATTAAAACTATATAAAAATAGCGTTGTTTTTACTGTTAGTCTAATTTGCTGTTACAGGTCATTTAAGACAATTTGTATGGAAAAAATGACAGACAAATTAAAAAGTTACATATCGTCACTTTAACAAACACTACGTGTAATTTGGATTGTTCCTGTTAGACTTTAAGCTTCAGTTGTGTTGATGACAAGCTGCAGCAGTGATGGTGACAGCTGAAGTTTCTTTAAGTTAAGTCCCAAGTTGTCTTTGTTTGTGTCCAACTCACCGAGGTCAAGTCCGAGTGAAAAGCCATCTTCACCTGTTACCAAATATGTAATGTTGTTGTCCCAGGCAGAAGTACCATGTTTTACAATTTGGGAAGACAACCAACATCTATTATCATGTTTTCGGTTCGTTTGGTTGGTTTGTTTGTCCTTCAGCAAGATTACGAAAAAAATTAAGCTTGGTGGAAGGGTGGAGCATAGGCCAGGGAAGAACCCATTACATTTTGGAGCAGATCTGAATCATGGGGCGGAAGTAATCAGAACAATTTGTTTTCAACTGGAAATATTCCCACTGCAATAACATCGTGAGATGAGAAATGCCTTGGCAGAGGTCTGCGCTCGGTCCTTCTGGTTATGCACAATACTGTTTCCAAGCTGCAGCTTGAAATATATGAATGTCTGATTCAAATAAATGCCAGGTTCAGGTTGTCAGTTGACAAGTCTTTGTCATCTATGATGTCTGAACTAACTTCTTGTTGAAACGAGACTCCACAACATTTCAAAAGTCATAGCACAAAAGTGATAACAGATATACTTAAGGGCAGACACTTGTCCTAGTCTATGGATCATGTTGTAGTCCATTCGCAATTGAAGCTTCAACACTTTTGTTCTCAGACAGTAAATTACTCTATGACTTAAGGCTGACTGGTTTGACATCTGTGTGTTTAGATCTTATTTAGATCTTAAATAAAGATTGATGGCTGTCCCAAGGAAGAATTTCAATATTTCTATATATTTATTTAATACCTGTTTGCTAATATTTAGCTTGTACAACTGCCAGTGCAATGCTCAACCAAAAACTCAGTTGGAGACTTTTTTGAACTTTTATTTGTAGGACAAAAAAGAATGGATGGTCTAAAGTCGAGGTCACATTCGGTTCTGTATTTAGAAAACTTTCCTGGCACTTTGGGCATTTTGTGTGTTTGTCTGAGATAGTCGGAGGGAAAGTGAACAGGTGTTTCCTGTTGCAAAGACCACTGTGAGCTGGAAAGCTGTGACCCCAGTAAACACACTGGTCCCTGATAAGTTCAAGGCTTGGGGATATCATGAATAAAATATTGATCTTTACGTCAGTGTGCGAGGAGTTGGGCATTGTGTTTGTCTCTGCAGTTTTAGTGTCAGTTTGACCTATGTGTGATGTCTTGTGTATCACTCTTAGCCGGTCAGGTTGCTAACAGCCGGTTTAATCAGCCTCTGCCTGCATTTAAAAAGGAAGAGTGTGACAGTGTGTGAATGCTCATCTCATTGGACAACGGCAAGCATGAATTTCACACCTCAACCTAATATTCTCTGTGCAATGCGCTGACACTTAGCGGAGTAATCTCAATAAAAGCTGTGACACGGATGTGTGCAGAACATGAATACCTCAAAATGCTTTTGGTTATTTTTTTACATGAAATGTTTGCAATCAGTACCGTCATGCCTCGTTAATCTTCTCCATTCCTTGGATACTATTTCAACACATTTAGGCATTGAGGCTGTTTTCCAGATGTTTTTGCCTGCTGAACTAAAGCCGCTGTTTATAGAATTGTTTACACCCTTGTTGTATTTGGCCCTGCAGTGGGTAACGGTGAAATGCCTCAGTTTGTTCAGACAAGGGGGTGAAGTAAAGGAGAAGGATGGAAGACAGAGGCTGTGGTAATCCTGGCTACATGAAGACAGAGAAGAAAGAAACAATCTGCAGCTCTGAAGGTAAGAGGCAGTGACGTGTTGATGAGTCAGGGGCGCCTCCCAAAACTCTTGATTAAATTGGGATGTTTGTTGGTTTTAGTCAGCTGTGGTGTTACTGCGCTTCATTGCTAGACGTGATGCAAATGAACAAGTTTTGGCAACTAAAACTACTTTTGTTAAGGTTAGGAAAGTGTCACGGTAATGAAAGAACACAATGCTGACCAACGGTGACAGTTTCATGGTGCGGACCGTCTTGCTTTTGCAGAAGCATCGCCTCTTATTGCTTTCACCTGGCTGAAAGCTTTAACTGATGTAGGAGCTTTGACCGTTGCAAAACAGCTTCCAGACACTGGTGGCATTACTAAGCACAATGCTGCTCTTCCAGTCAGTAAGCAGGGATGAAATTGTGCACCATCTTTACACAGATTTGAATTGTCCCAAATCTCTCCCACACTGTCTTTTTGCCAATTTTAGCTCAAGCCATTGCCTTTCTCTCTCTCTCTCTCTCTCTCTCTCTCTCTCTCTCTCTCTCTCTTTTACTCTCTCTGTAATGCTATGGTTTCAGTGGATAACACTCTCTCTTTCAATGACTACACTCAGCAGACAGAGTTTCCCTCTGTGGGGTGAGATTTCTTCCTCGTGTGAGAGTCAAACATCAAAACAGACTATAAGGTTTCGTAGATTGTTTTAACAGTTTATCTTTTGCACTGAGAAGAAGACGACGACCAGGTAACGTTCCGGTCTGTCTTTCCACAATCGAGTTAGTACTTTTGTGTTATTCACCTATGCACATAATAAATAGTTTGGGAAGCATTTCTGCAGGCCGACATAAATCACTGTTATTAAGGTCAGAACCGAAGGAGATAACTTTTTCTTTTTAAATGCTTTTTAGAGCATAGTAAAAGTCCTGGAGCAAGATTTGACCTTCATTCAGATGAGGTTCAATCATGTAATGATGAGCAAATGGAGGAAGCGGGGGGGACATAATGTGCCTTCGGATAACCAACAAAAACCAAATGATGTCAGAAGAAGCGCAGGTCTTTTAATTGTCCAACTGAGTCATTCTGAAAAGATTAGTACATGTCTTCTTCAGCAGACATAGTGGAACCTTTAATGGCACTCTTGTGTGTGTCTGAGTGCGTGCGCTTACATGTGTACAATTTGTGCACCCAGGTATATGCAAATCTATTTTGTTTGTGTGTCACAGTGTATGTTTAATGTGTTAATGGCGAGGGCTGCTTACCCATCCGTGGCCTGGACACACTGAGTCACTTCTCAAATGGCACAGCGCCTAGGAGAAGCAGGTGGCAGAGCTCTAGCTGCACAGCAGGATAAACACACACATACACACACACATGGTGTAGACTGAGCCATGAAACCTGCTGCTGTTCATCCCTATACAAGAGCATCATGAGTACGCGCTGTTGTTGCCTTAGAGATACTTTATTCAGGGTGTCTTTTCAATACATACTGGATATTTTCACAGCGAGGAAGCAGATGGCTTGGCACAAACAGCTGAAATAACACCACCTCATAGTCATACTGAGTAATATTTTGTTCTGTCAACAGAGGCCAACAGAAAACTGTATGTTGTATCATGGAGGGCCAGTGGAGAGTTGTTATGTATTATATCTCCTAAACACCTGAAACAAGATACCTTAAGCAGACTTCTGTGTGTGTTTTTTGTGTAAGAAGAAAAATAAAGTTAATGTGAACCAGTAAACTCGTGTTTAGCCCTGTCCTCCACCCTAAACCACTTATCTTCTCTTATTCAGTGTGCCTGATGCGCAAGACATATGTCCAAGATTCTTATTAAATCTCCCCAGACACGCCAAAGTTTGTTATCAGTGATTTTCACACTCTGTCCACCTGTTCTTTGCCCCTCGAGACAAAAATAAATCATGAATTTATTTTGGATTCACTGTGAGTCAAAAACGAAGTGCTCACAAGTACAGCAAAAGCAACGTGTGTGTGTTTAGAGTTCTGGCAAACTAAACAGAACTTCCCAAATGAAAATTCAATGAAAATTTAAGTCCAGGCCGGTTCATTCCAAAGAAAAACGTCATGTGGAGAGAGGAAGTGTTCCTATTTTACTGGATATCCAGCCTTGATGCTTTCCTTCTCTACAGACAGTGAGCATGGAATAACTCAGCCATTGCTTAGATAGCTGTTCTCTCCCAGTTGGAGCTCTGCAGAAAGACACAATGAACTGTCTGTAAGTCCCCACACTATCGTTTCTGTCTATGGACTTTTCCAGTCAGCAGTAATCTCTTTTATTTTTTGTTATTTAACCTTTTATTTAACCGGGAATGCTACTGAGAACAGGTTCTCATTTGCAACGCCAACCTGGCCAAGAAAAGCAGAATCATGCAAGACAACACACAGTTTCACATCAATGCAACACAAGAACACAGAATACAATGGGCTACATATAGTGCAGATTACCAACCACTCAACCCACCAAATCCGCAGCCTCTCTACCACTGCTCCACTGCCTCTCATTACACAGTCACCAAATCATTAAAGGATCAGTTTACTCAAGACTGACTTAACCTGAAATGGTTGCTCACCATACAGTTGGTTTCGGAGTTGTCTGATGAAGTTTTGAGATATCTGCACAACGGAGGTGAGGGAACTTTTCATCTCTTTCCAGGACAGTGTACCTTGTTTATAGAGATAATCAGTGTTCCTCTCTCGGAACCGATTTACTTCCTACTGACGAAACAGTGACAGAATGCTCTATTATCCACGGTAACTTGGACATTGTTTTTAATAAGACACACTGCTGTGGTTTTTTAAAATGTAATGTCTCCATGCTAAGAGCAACAACAAAAAAATCCCATTCACTTCTAATGTTTGGAGTACAGGTAGAGGTCTCAGAGACAGATAGTTTGAAATCTGGACAAATAAAACCACACATATCTGCATAGCTGCATACATGTAGAGGTAAGGTGTGTGAACGACCCTTTTAGGGCATTCTACGTCAGCATCAGCTTCCTTGATCAAGCCTGCTTGCTGTCCCCCATCAGCAGGTTCTCTTAATATTTTGTAAAATAGTTAAGTAGTAGGAGAAAGCCCCAAAAAAGTAGACTACATGCTGTAAACACATACAGTGTGTGTGTAACAGCAAGAATCATATTTGGAAATATTTGTTGCGGTGTGCAGAGGTTATTGTTTGGCTGTTTATGCAAGGAGAGGGAGGATCTGGTTGTAGTGGCACTGTAAATGTTTCTTCAGAATAAACCATTTATTGGAACAGAAATCTTGGGATGAATTAGAAATCAAACCCAACATGTTGCACATAACAATGATCCCAACTTTTTGCTACGCAGATTCTACATCAGATATGTCTGTAACTGTTTGTGTCATCCCCATCATGTTGGAATAAACTTACAATTACTTCTCGCATATTTCATATACAGGGCAGTTTCAAATATTGTGACTATTTTATAGAAATATTAAGCTGGCTAAATCTGCTTGCTTGTCGAAATCAATAAAGTAATAACTTTTCTCTGAAACTGTTGTATGGTTTCTGCAGAGGGACATGAAGAATTCCAAGGTAGATTGTTATGCTTTACATGTTTTCCTCTGCAGTAATGGGCTTTAATACCTAAAATACAAATTGCACATGGCACCATCAGTACTGCTACTTACACAACTGTCCACGTACTTTTCTGTGCTTTCTGTCTGGGTCTGTTTAGGGTTTGTTTAAGGGCAGGCTCCATGGTCCGAAAGAGAAATCTTGATGCTACTACATGTTGAGGACAATCGTGTGCTTCGACAGTTTGAGGAAGCCCATGTCTTGTTTTAACACAACAACTCCTCATGTGCACAAAGTCACGTCCATAAAGAAATCATTTCCTCAGTTTAAGTGTGGAAAAACTAGACTGGCCTGGCCACAGCCCGGACCCCAAACTCAGCCAACACCTTTGGGATGAACTGGAATCTTTTTAACCTTACTTTACTTTTTATTTGTTGTACTCATCTCATTTTATACACCTATTAACTAGTTTTTCTGTTTTATTACTCTCATGTTTGCCTCAAATTTGTCTGTGAGCAACTGCAAATTAACAGTTTATCACCCACCATCAGTGTTGGATCTCACTGATGTTGTTGTAGCTGAGTGGGAGCAAATCCCTGAAACCAGAAGAGGGGATGCTGTTATTTACAGCAGCAGATTACTGCCCATGGTTTTAGAATGAGTTGTTCAACAATCACACACAGATGCACTGTTCCATGTAGTTTTGGCCATATACCACACCAGCAGACTTTGATTTAGCACTTACCAGTTGTCATTGTAACTGTAGGTTATTATCCTTATCTATGACTTTTAAGCTAAGATTGACAAGAAAGTGCCACGAACTGCTGATGAAGATTGTGTAATACAATATAAAGCTCCAAGCTAGTTTCTTAATGGACCTCGTTGTAAGTGACTATATTTAGTACAGTATGGGAACTGCTGCCCTGGATTCAGAAGTCTTTTGGCTATTATTTTACTTGATGTGCCTCAGCTGTGGCTCTCAAGGCAGCGTCTTATGAAATTTATACGGTGCAATATTTATAATGGTGCTGCATCAGAGAAACACAGGGATAACACTAATATCAGAGTTCACACAGATAATTGTGTAATGAAAGTGGAGTAAGGGTGTTAGGGAGTAGGGTTGCACGATATTGACAAAATGTGATATTGCAATATTGATTGTGAATATTGCGATATCATTATGAATTTCAATGTTTTTAAACATGTAAAATTACAAAGGTTATGGGAAAACAACAATATAGCGCACACTTCTGAGACTTATGTACGGCTCACAGGTCGGTTGTGGATGAAAAATAAGAAATACTGTATTTCCGACTCCAAACTCATCTAAACACTGTTCATAAAGTTGCGGGATGGCTGCCGGTGAGAAATAGATGTGGGATGGGATTACTTTTGGCCGCTAAAGTTTCCTCTTTAATCTCTGTTACTTTGTTTTCTCCCTGAGCAACACTCATTTTCTTACTTTTACGTTCTTTCTTTTGCTCCACTCACTCCCTTTGCTCTTTCTTTAGGTCTTATCTTTTCTTTCCCTTCCCTGAGTTGTTCCTTTTTTTGTCTCTATGCATTTCTTCACTTACACTGTCATTCTGTCGAAATATGCACACACGTCACGTGGTACGCTCCATAGGGTTTGTCGTGTAGTGGACCTGTGTGCTGACGTGCACTATCGGGTGCTAGTGGCCAATGAAACACGACCAATACAGCGTTTCAAGCAGGTTCTAAATCAAACACAACAAAGCCACACAGCCAACGGACGGAACGCACCACTCCACTAAATAAACAGAAAACTGGATACTTGCAGCACTTTCAATACAATATTTCGCATTGTGATATCGCAATAACAATATTGAGTCAATATACTTTATCATCCACCCTTTTTAGGGAGTGTATGATGGGAAAGTCACATACACTGTGTTATTCCCACAACTTACAGTACATGTGGTGCAAGTCAAACAACTTAGTGAAATATTAATTATGCTTTTGGTAAATGTCAGCCAACTCAGGTCAGCTGGGGTCCAGAGGTCAAAGGTTAAAATCATCCAGACAGTTCACCGAACACTCTGAGGCCGTGCTAACAGCTAGCAGCAGGCTAACCAAACTCTCTCTGTCTAAACTGTCTAAACCTAGTGCTAAAATCAGAAAGGCCCTATGTAGCTACAGAACATGTATTTCATGTTCTTATGTATATTTATAGTTAAAATGCAAGCCATGTATTCTTTGTGTCTGTTTACTTTAGTTCTGAAACAGTAGTCTGAACCATACTAGGATTTTGAGGCTGATACTAACATTGATATTTGTGGGATTACAGATACTGTATATACAGTATATACAACATATTTGATAAGGATCCCTTACATTTGGTAACTAGGGCTGTGCCAGAGATGTGTGTGACTCATTTTACCATTAAGTAAACTTAACTTAAAGTTTACAAATGAAAATGTTTCTAAATTACATCAAACACATTATTTCATGTTATTAGCCAATGTGTGGCAATATGATATATTACTTTGTAGATAAACTAAAACTGGACAATAGGCCTACTATCAGCTAATTTTCTCAGATGTGAGGATTTTCTGCTTTTCTCTGTTTAAAATAACTGTAAATTGAAAGATTAGGACTGTTAGTTGGAGAAAAAAGTGGTTTAAAAAATGTGGTTCTTGGAAATTCGGATGTGTATTTTTGATATTTTCTAACCTATCAACCTGTCTCTTATAATTAGTATTTGCAACACAGAGCTCTGCTGGAAGATCTTTATAAAGGCTGTAAAAACCATCCTTTCTTATCAGTCTTCATCACATACTGTTTTTTAAATTCTTTTATTTAACCTTTATTTAACCAGGTAGGCCAACCTGACCAAGAAAAGCATAAGTGTGCAAGACAACATAAAGGGTCACATTCAATAACATGCTTATTAAAAGAGTCCTTCATAGGTGTTTCTCAACATCAATTTATGATTACCAAATAAAAACTGCATATGTCAGTTTATTATTAGTTTTAATGAAAGTATGACACACACACACCCACCTCCACCCACACACACAAACATTCGTCATCACCTGCCAAGTCATGCAGAGGGACTCCCCTCTGCTACTCTATTAGTTTCCTATCAGTGCTTCTGAGTTGAAAAACCCACTCGCCTAGGGACTCCCCCCAACACACTCACACACAACCACATTAGTACAACTGACATGGCTAAAGCTCCACACTGTCAACCTGTGGTTTCATCTCACCTTCTCGCTTTCCCATCAGCCATGCCGCAGAGAAAAGAATACATATCTTTTGTGAGAATCTGCATCTTGATCTGTTCCTTGTAACCCCAAAAGCCTTTATCTGTGTGTGTGTGTGTGTGTCTGTGTGTGTGTGTGTGTGTGTGTGTGTGTGTGTGTGTGTGTGTGTGTGTGTGTGTATATTAGTGTATTAGGTTTAACTACATTTGTGGGGCCCAAAAACCGGGAATACAGTATACTTATGGGGTCCTGACAGCTTTGTGGGGACAAAATGCTGGTCCCCACAACTTTAAAGGGCTGTTTGAGGAATAAGAATTGGTTTTAGGATCAGGGTTACAATTAAGTTATGGTTAGGGTGAGGATATGGATAAGGTTAGCCATTTAGGTTTGATGGTTAAGGTTAGGGTAAGGGGCTAGGGAATGCCTTATGTCAATGACTGGTCCCCACAAAGATAGTGAGACACACTTGTGTGTTCGTGCATGTGTGTGTGTGTGTGTGTGTTTCCTGCTGCTTTCTAATTGTATCTTATCACATTTTCCCGTCAAACAGTAAACAGACTTCAACATTTGTGACAAGTTACACAGCTTTAGAAAAGACAGTAACACCACTAACTAAACTAAGCTGAGATGACGCCATACTATTTTAACTTTATTAATTTATTATTTAAATTATTATTAAATTATTATTTAAAATATTTATTATTATTTCATACTTTTAACTTTATGAAGTGGCACATTTGACAAATGTATTGTTTCATGTTCTGTTCCATTCTACTTTATGAAAACAATAAGAAAACATTCGCCGAAAAATTAAAATAAAATCTTTTTCAAAATGTCACAGGTCCTGTTTTATGACCTGTGATATATAGCATATTACTGATCATGGAGTGAAATGATAGTCACTTGCAGAATAGATTATCACGACAGATGTGCAGCCAACAGATGTTTTCTTCATTGACATGACTTGTCCATGACTATGTGTGAGATTTTCAAACAGTAGGAGCAGGGACAGGTGTGGAAATGTTTAAATGGGCTGAGGCATAGTGGTTCACATACTCAAAGAAGGGCGGCACATTTGGGTAACGGGTAAAAAGTCGTTACACCCAAATGTTCATATTTCACAGCGCGTCCCTCGCAGTGATTGGGCACCTGGTTGAGAGCTCAGCAGGCCACTACAAAATTGCAGTGTGACAAATCATATGAATACACCTTAAATTTAAATGATACATTATTAATAATTATGATTTGTTTGTTGTTATACCATATTCTGGATGAATTCTCGGTTCTGATTGGCCACATAGTGTACATTAAAACATGACATTGGACACCTACTAAGTAGTTCCCATGAAACTCTGAAGTTATTTAGTATCACAGATCAGCTGTCTTACGTGAAGGGTTGTATGTGCTGAGCGGACTAGAACAATCTCCCGTTGCCACAATGTATTTAATGTTTGTCCTATATTTGTGTGTGTGGCTTGGATAGCCGAAGACAGGAAAGTGGGAGAGAAAGGTCGCAGGTCGGAATCAAACCCAGCCCGCTGCGGTCAGGACTGAGCCTTCAGTACATGGTTTGTTCTTCAATTCTTCAATACCTGTATTTCGTTTGTACTACATGTTAAACTATTGTTCATCATCAAATGTTCTTTTTCAAAATAAAATCCTCAATGGAACACGCTCTTATTGTTGGGGCATTCTGTGGTCTATGTCTCTGTTTTACTTTCCGAAGAATCATAACACTTGCGTACATTTTTGTGGTTTCCTTGCATCATTCACAACTCTGGCTTAGTGAGGGAAGGACTCACTTCCAGCCTGTCTCAGAGGAGGGGTTCTACAATGCAGCTGTGCAGTTTTTCACTGTTGATTATGATTGATTTACGGTGGAATTTGTTCATGTGTTCTAGTGAAATGACTTCCATGGAAATTCAAGGGAGGGTTCCCCAGGCCGTGTTAGTGGCATTCACACAGAGCATACAGTATCGGCCTGCAACGTTTCCTGTGCCGTAGAAAGTCTTGTTACAGTAAGACCATCAGCTTCCTCTGCTATTAAACAACATCCTGTTCTTCCATCTCCAAAACACCATGAGATTCTTGCAGCCCTAACCCAGCTGTGCAAATGACTCTGCATAATACACTAACTGATTACAGTTGTAAACATAACACACTGTTCTTTGATGACAACTTACTGTTTTCTTTCAACTGCTTAAGCACTATTTTAAAAACACTGAATTTTTTTACTTATAAAAAACACATTTTGTTTTATATGACTTAATTCTGTTTGAACTAGTAACACACTGCTGTTGCTAACCTAAAACCCTTTTAGCAATCCTACTTCTCAGTAATTAGAGTAGCCAACTGTAAATGAAGTACACAGAGAAGGTGTACATATACAATTAGGTTCACCAAACACTGCACAAGACCAATGCTGCAGACTGATGAAAGTATTTGTAATTTAATTAATTCCATGTACCCAAATCAGTCAACATGACAATATGGAGAATCCCAACAAATCGTGTCCCAGTTTTCACATGGCTACTACAGTAGTGTGCATGACACTGTTAGCTCAGCAAACAACAGACACACATACAGTACTGTACCCAGTACAGGTTACAATTTCAGAAAAAAACAACAAACAAAACATAAAGATCTAAAAATACAGTCCAGAAAATACCAGACAAGCCTGCTGCATTTTGATAGTACCTAAACCTGGTTGGTGTCTCTACAATTAAGCAAACATGTGTTTGTACACCTGATGGCTGTGTTTCACAGATTTGCTCATATTTGTGGTCATTTCCCAGTCAGCGCTTTGGAATAACAAGGACGTAACATCATGATATACTGTAAATATGTGTCTAATAATGTGTCTACAGTGTGTTTTTAGTGTTTTGCAAATCACTGTGTGTATTTTTTTTCTAAAAGTGTGAGGCTGACATCTGGGCCAATGTTTGGCTTCTTTAGTGTAAGGTTTTGATGACTGTGTTATACTTTTGATTTCAGTGTGTAAGCAATCTGTAAAAGCTATAAACAGGAGGTTCAGATATACAGTATTTTGATAAACTCAGACATGTAATGCTTTTGGCGTTGACGGTTTTGGTACAAGACAATGTCTGGTGAACTTTGCCTTGGTTTGCACAGGTCAGTGTGCACAGAAACGGCACTTAATGCTTCAATTTGAACTACTTTTTACAAAGAAATAATAGTATCTAAATAGAACAGTTATGAGAGAAATTGGAGATATTGTGTGCATCATAAAATCAAAAGGCTATTACCCTTTATCTGATATTATCCACCATGGTAAATGCTGGAAGATAAACATCTTTGGTGTTAGGGTTAACCCTAACCCTAACCCGCCTACTTCAAACGAATTTTTTGCCCGGTTTATTTTTAAACACATTTTTATTTATACATAATTGTACAATTTTGGGTCAAGAAAAATATAATTTTTGTTTTAAAAATAACTTTTTTTAACTTAAATTAAATTTGTATAATCTCAAATGAGCATTAATAATCTCATAGAATTTATCTGCTGATTTTCAACTGAACTGTCATGGAGACGGTCGAGAACGCCTCTTTCCAGGAGACAGCCCTGGTTACTTGGCAACGCAAAAACCTCGTCGACCAATCAGATGCTTCGCTCGGCGCATTGGTACAATCAAATTCGAAGATTTTACACTGATGTGATCTGCTGATGATGAAAGTTGGACTTTTTGGTAGATATATGAACTTGTATTATATTGTATACGAACATGAACTTGACATGTTTTATTTTGATCAAACAATGCTATATATTGTTAATACTGTACTAATAAATCGTAAAAGCCACGCTACATAGAAACAGGGACTTTGTCGTGCCACGGCTGTGCATCTGCGTTAGTGAGTCGTACTTCGGCTTTATAAAAGAGGCGTGTCTAAAGCGAACGGAGTGATTCAAATACTGACTTTGCAGCTGCAACGTTAAATGTGATTGTCTCCCTGGCAGTGGATTATGTAGAGGCGTCTGCACGGATTCCAACTTGACATCTTGTTTTTCGGACTTTGAATGCTTTCAGACCACGCTTTTGGAAACGTATGTACTGCTTTCATCGCTCATTTCTGTTACGTAAACACGTGTTTTTAACTGCGTACGTTAGGAAAGTAATGTTAAATTAAACTTTACCCAGTCCTAGCCATGGTTCAAAAACGTTACATTGGTTAGGGTATTTTAACGGTAATTTTAACTACTATATTTCATGATTTTTCCGAACGTATGCTACGTGACATTGCTGAATTTACAGAGGGGATTCGTAGCCATAAGGCTTAATATTGATTGAAATTATATGTTGCATTCGTCACGGCTAAATAAATTGCTAAGTCAGCTGGAGCAAATGAGTAACGTTAACGTTACTGTTGATGTATTGACGAAATGTGAGTATCAGTAACTTGTCTGGTTACAGTTAATTAAGGATGTGGCCGTTTTTATTATGTCTTTAGTGTACTTAAAAGCTACCTTGTTTGTCTCTCAGCGGTTCTGGTATTAAAAACTATGCTCGCGCGGTGAGCTGTTCTAGAAGCCTCATGGGCTCTGTCCTTTCGTGTGCTTGTATGTGAGAGAGCAGGTTGTCTCGTGCTCACATTCTGCTGTGCTCGTGCATAATGGGGTCATGATGATGATGGTGCTACTACTGTTGCATGAAGTGTTTTAACGCTGCCAAGCCAGTAGTTCTCATTTATTGCATTTATTTGTGATAGTATTGATATTTTGTTAGGGATTCATTGTTACAACTGAGATAAATCTGCTATAGTATTTATATGTCAAAGGAAATGGGATGAAAATATTCTAGTTTGGAGACACATTTTAATGCTAATATCTTTTTTCTCTCCTGACATCTTAGTTTATCTAAACTTGGTGAGAAGATGGATAACAAGGAGGAATCAAAGAGTTGTTCAGTGAGTGTCCTGACCTGGGACCAGGTGGGCCGGCTGAATGAAGTTCTGACAGAGGTTGTTCCTGTTCATGGACGGGGGAACTTCCCTACCTTAGAGGTGCGGCTGAAAGACATTGTGGCCCGGGTGCGCTCCCGCCTAGAGCGGCGTGGCATCAGAGTAAAGGACGTACGGCTCAATGGCTCCACGGCCAGCCACGTACTGGTGCAGGATATCGGCTGGAGCTACAAGGATCTGGACGTCATCTTCAGGTTGGACCTGCCGCACGAGGCGGAGTTCAGGCTCATCAAGGACGTGGTGCTGGGTACCCTGCTGGACTTTCTACCTGAGGGTGTGAACAAAGAGAAAATTACACCCATGACTCTCAAAGAGGCTTATGTCCAGAAGCTGGTGAAGGTCAACACTGAGCAGGATCGCTGGAGCCTCATCTCCCTCTCCAACAACAACGGCCGCAATGTGGAGCTGAAGTTTGTGGACTCAATACGACGGCAGTTTGAGTTCAGTGTGGACTCCTTTCAGATTGTGCTGGACTCCATGCTTACCTACTACGAGCTGGCACAGACACCCATGTCACAGGCCTTTCACCCTACTGTGAGTGGGGAGAGTGTGTACGGGGACTTCAGCATGGCGCTGAGCCATCTGCGGAACAAGCTCATTGCCACCAAGCGGCCTGAGGAGATCCGAGGTGGCGGCTTGCTGAAATACTGCAATCTGCTGGTGCGGGACTTTCGGCCTGCCAGCGAGGAGGAGTTCAAGGCCCTGGAGCGTTACATGTGTTCCCGCTTCTTCATCGACTTCCCTGACATTGGTGAGCAGCAGCGCAAAGTGGAGGCCTACCTCCAGAGCCACTTTATAGGTGAAGAGAAGAGCAAGTACGACTACCTCATGATCCTGCGGAGAGTGGTCAACGAGAGCACTGTGTGCCTCATGGGCCATGAACGGCGGCAGACCCTCCACCTCATCTCGCTGATGGCCTTTCGAGTGCTCGCGGAGCAGAACGCCATCCCTGATGCGTCCTGTGTCACCTGCTACTATCAGCCAGCGCCCTATGTCCGAGACCACAACTTCAGCAACTACTATGTGGCTAACCAGAACATTCCAACATGGCTGCCTTGTAACTGACAGAAAGAAAACAAGTGGACGGACGTACAAGAGCACCACCACTTCTGCTGCTTTTGAGAAAAGAGAAAGAATAAAATAAAAC
>NC_048417.1:6466521-6480398 GCF_013103735.1 Etheostoma cragini
CCCCCCCCCCCCCCAGAAAAAAAATATTATTGAGGCAATAAATGCTATGTTCCTCTCAAGGCACAATTATATTTAAGTGGACAAGTGTTTTGCTTTGTTTTTTGGAATCCTTTCTCATTCCTTATCTACAGCGATGTCTAGGTCATTGAATAGAAAGTGATATTTTTAAGTGTTTAGATTTATTTTTTTTGGGTTGTTTCCCTGTTTATCAGAGTTGTTTTGTGCCTTAACCTCCCAGTTGACCCCCCAATAATTTCTGTAAGGGCTATTTTTTCAAGAAGGGGAAGAAGAAAATGTAGCCTTAAATTTGGTTTTCTCTTGTGATTAGTAAAAGTTAAAAAAATTAAAAAAATAAGTAAAATATTGAAAAATAGTATTATTGGGGAAAGGGTAATATAATAGGTGATGACCCCAAAAAAATCAGTGTTAGTTTTTGTTCACTGGGGAGGTTAGAAAGGTAGTGCACTAATAACTTTGTCCACATCAGAAATTAAGGGGAAGCGAGAGGAGTCAATTTGTTTTAATTCATTTTGACATGTAAATATCTCTCACAGACATTTGTGGTCTCCCTAATATGCCAGCAGTGCCTGTGATTTGAATCAATGCAAGAGAAAATGTGTCTATTTTTATTTTCCACTGTGAATTTCAGTGTAGGACGAGCTCCCCTCCTTCCCCTTTATCCAGTTTACTCAGCCCTGTACTTTCAGTCGAGACTGGCTTTGAGAGGAAATCTGCAGAGAGACAGTTTAGGCCTCAGATAGACAGGCTCCTGTGTGTCTGAGGAGTTTATGTTCCTCTGTTTTAAGTCACTTCCAAAGCCTCACATCAGTGACCTCCAGATTTCACAATCTTCTGACTATTGTGGGAAAGCTGACTGACGGAAGAAAGCAGACATGGGCGCATTGAGAGCCTGTGGCTGGCCTCGTTGTTTGCTGTGAGAGCTGGCTGGGAGTCCTGGAGTGACAGGCTGAGTGGCTGTCCCTTCCCTTAAAAGGACAGCACATGGTGGGCCCCAGGCTCGTCCCCCACAACCATTGCAGGCTCGACAGCAGCCCTGAAATGGGATCCTCTGACGCAGTGACTGGCTCTCAAACTACAGGGTGTCAGTAATCTTTTTTTCTTTTCTTTTTTTTCTTCTTCCTGAAGGAGGTGTCTTCGGAGCAGGGAACTGGGGATGGGTGTGTAAGCAGCAACAGCCGCCCTGCCACCTTACATGTGTGGGGAGCTTAGTCACTTCCTAGCCTATCCAGTCCCTGCTGGAACAACGCTGTGTTTGAACCCCTTTTCTGGTCATGGCAGCGCAGACGGCACAGAGTGCAACTGGTATGTTAATAGAAATGCCATGATGTATGCCAGTTGGATGCCACTCCCCTTCCTGACTCACCCCACCTATAAATTACTATTTGTAGCTAAGCCTATTATTAGCTGTTCATTTTGAACACTTGCAGTGTGGCATTACTAGCAGATGTCCTAAGCTGTGACTTTAACCTGTCATCTCTTAAGCATCCAGGTTTGACAGAATAGTTGCTAAACTTCTTGCGTAAGTGGCAACTGCTGTCTCTCTACCCCCCCCCCCCCCCCCCCCCCCCCCCCCCCCCCCCCCCCCCCCCCCCCCCCCCCCCCCCCCCCCCCCCCCCCCCCACTCCCCTCCTCACCCGTCAGTTTCTCTGAAGCTCTAGCTTATTCCTGCTTAGTGCGGCTCGTGCTTATACCAGATAACCGGAAACATCTCTTATCTGGATGGCCCACAACTCTCCACTGGTAAGAATATTTTGGTAGGGCGACAGTCAGCTCTGCCTCTTCTGCAGGTCACAGGGGTATGCTCTGCTGGCTTATTGCTGCTAAACTTTGATACGGGAAATGCAAAAGTCTTTTTAAAAACAAGTGAGGTGCCACACATCGTCTTGCTCTGGACCAAAGCAACCAGCAACTGAAGCACTTAAGTGCCTTTTTGACGTTTTGGAGAGTGATTTAGCTTTTTAAAGTTTTTTTTTTTTTTTTTTTTATTGTGATCAGGAGGGAAATCTTTTTTCTTTTTTTTTTCAGCCCCTTTAAACTATTTGAAACTTGGGTGATACAAGACTTTCATCATAGTTTATGGGAGGAAACATACTTTTCTGGTGGGGAGCAAAATTATTTTTGAATTGAAGTTTTTGTTCTTTAACCATGTTTTTCCCCTTAGTTGTCTTTGTTTCAGTCCCAAACCTAATTTCACCTTGAAACCCACTTGTCTTACTCATTCCTGTCAGTCTTCTCGGCCATTTTGTTTTACTCCCATATCTTACAAGTTTGGGTCTTGTTGCCACTGGCAGCCATGTTGACCTCGGTCATGCCTGAATGCCTTTTTTCAAAATCCAACTTTTGATTCATTCTGATTTTAGGTTTAGACATAATATATTTACGCCCTTCATTAATATATTTCCACCATTCATTTAATGGGCTGCCTAGCATTGTAGCTCCAGCTGCTCCAAAGCAGCCTGGCCAAATTTGTTTTGCTGAACATTTTGTCCCCAAACCAAAGCATTACCTGAAGTGCACTGATGAGCCATACTTTCGCACAGTAGCTGGAGGTCACCCAGCAGAGACTCCATACTAACAGAAGCACTTTAGAGGCCTTGTTTTACTCCAAACCCAGCCACCTGAGAGGAATGCAAATAAGCTAATGTGGTCTATTGCTGGAGGGAGTTGAGCTGCTTCTCAGGGACATAATGTGTTTGTGTGCTTGTTTTGTTCCTTTATTTTGGGAGGGTACATTGGTTTAATTCCCTCCTAATACTCCTCTTTATTTTGTGTTTTGTTAATTCTAACTCTGACTCTCCTCTTCTTACCCAAACTACAGGTTGTTATTGGCGTAGATCATGCCTGAAGGTGGAAGTAGCCGGCAAACTTCAGCACAGTAGACAGTAGCATCCAACCTTATCACTCAGTGGATAGTTCCCTCTTAGTGTAGTGCTAACAGCTGAATTTGTCATTGAACTCCTTAACTTCATACAATCTGCTAGTGCTAAAAATCCCCATCAGACAGCACATAATCTTAATCATTCCCCAGTTTGCGTGTCCTCTCTCTGAGTGATGATAAATTAGTTTATTAAAGCTTGGAGCCACATTCAAAACCAGCAGCCCGGTTAGGCTACTACTGCTTAGTCACAGGTTGAAGTCTGCTGAGCTTGATGAGGACTAGTTCCTTCTTGGGCTTTTTGTTGACATCGCTCACTAAAAGGAGTTTTGAGCGTGATCAAAGAGAATGCAACACACAACAACAAAAACTTGCATTTTCTAGACAGTCGATAGTAGTAATTTTTTTTTTGTCGTCCACCCCACATGTTTATGGTTTTGACTTTCTGACGACTGAAAATGTGTGCCTGTTTATGAAAGCTTTACCTTCCCCCATTAGATGAGTGGGGTGCAGCAGGGCTCATGCTAAATCCATTTCTTCGCCAGGGTTGATGTATGTATTTCGATAAACCATTTAGTCTTTGTGAAGGACGTGTTTATAAAAACAAAAAATAAGGATGAAGTGTATTTTGCCTTTTTATTTTCTGGCCCCCACTTTTTTCTGCTGTAAACTACATATTGATCCCGTTGCTTCCCCCACTCACCTTGCCTTTGATTGTCCCACTTGTTTGGGCCTTTGTTTATTAGTGCAGTGTGTGTTTTCTAATTTATGACACCTGTAGTATGTATTCTTTGCTGGAGGGGGTGCAGAGCAAGCTGTGGATTAAATATTTTGTGGTTGTCTAAAGTACAAGTCTTACCATAGGAATGTGCTGGAGGCTCTCCTACACTTTCTATATCAGGAGTTGTAAAAACAAATTGCAGCAGATTTGTTAATGCATGGAGGTGTGTATGCTTGTTTGCATGTGTGTATGAAGGGATGCCTGTTATAAAAGTTTAAAAAGTGGGTAAAAATATGAATTGTCTATATATATATATTTTCTTTGAAATAGTAAATGCAAGAGCTTTTTGTCAGCTTTGTGAATGTGACGATGAGTTTGATGGTTAAAACCATTCTACTATTTCATTTTTCAAGACTTTTACCTCACTTGAGTTTTCCTTTTGAATGGAAATTTACATATACATCAGGAAAATGTGTGAAGAGGAAATAATGAATAAAGAGTATTAAATTCAATTTCCGCCTCAGCTGTTTTTGTTGAGTGAAATCTCACATTTCGGGCTGTTTTCCAGATGTATGCCAAACTAGCATTTCAAGGATTTTTATTGGTTTAAACTCAACATAACTTCTTCCTATTCAGCATTTAACTGCCAGACCTGTCACACTAAAGGTGAACATTTTGGAAAAATAAATAAAAATCCTGCTCTGCCTTTTAGTTTGAGTTATTATACCCTTAACACATTTGTGACGGGACCTCATTTGTAAAAACAAGTGTGGTAAGGGGAGAGACCAATCATTTCAATCCGGTTTGAATTGACCTCTGAATTACACATTTGTCAATTTAAAAGCTAATTTTGCCAGTGAATGTTTTTTTCTTTTCTTTTTTTCCTTAGTCCCACTTAATTTTGTGTGAAACCGCTCGGTCAACTAGCTACATATCTTGTCTTGCAAAATCTACTTAATGCTCAGCTTGCTAGCTAGCTAGCTTAATTATGTTCCACAACCTGTTTGTGCAAGTTAACGTTTCCTCCTGCTACAAAACAGTCATTGTAGCTTCAGCGAGACGTCACCTATGGCACTTTGGGGTGACTGGTTTTTAATTGGAATTCCAATTATGTATTTTTCCAGTGTTCTACAACAGTATTACAACAAAGACTTTCTGGACTTGAAAAAATATCTTTTAAATTGACAAACTTGTAATCCATGGCTCAATTCAAACAGTATCAATCGTTTAACTCACTTAAATTAAGTTCCTCCAGGATTGCAACAACCACAACAAGGAGCAGAGCATGTCACACATTACAATGCAAAACAAGTACGAAACAGTGCAGCAATGAATCAGCAGGAAGAATAAAGACGACTGCAATACAGATTCAATAAAACAAACTGAATACAAAGAGCAGCAGGAAGTTCCTTAAGAACACCTTAGTTTAAAGAAGCTGAGCAAGAACTGTGAAGTTTTTGTCCCATTTTTAAGACTTTTTTTTTTTAGTTTTTACTAACACCACCTTATTACCACTAGTTTTACCCTAATTGTTGGAATTCATGGTCAATAACCCTCATTTATATAGCATTGTTCCTAATATTAAAGTTAAAAAGCAGAAATTATTAATTGTTTTGACTAATAGTCTAATAGTCAAGATCACAGAAGTTTAGTCAGGAATGAAAGTGATCAATTGTATTTGCAAAGAGCGTTGTGGTGATTTGTTTAAAAAGAAACCCATATTTTAGATATAGACATTTTTTAAAGGGGTCAAATTTGACCCGAGGACAACAGGAGGGTAAGTGAGACGGTCTTTATTTTGTGGATGAACTGACACTTTAATAAATAACCCTCGGGCATGCTTGATCAAATTAGTAATCATCTTACTAATACTTTGAATAATCTTTGAATACACTTACAGAAAGTGGTATTAACATACAGTATGTGTGCAATTTCTTGACTTGTGGGCATCCTGATGATGACTTTAACCAGAGATGTTTTCCATCTTCATCACCGGGGAAGCGGTTAGTGGGGAGATCATTCAGCTCAGCATTCAGAACTTTAAATCCTCTCCTTGCTGATCTGAGTACTCCCTCTGCCAGAGGTTTTTACTGGCTATTAAAAGCCTCGGCATTGTCTTTGTGATCAGGAGTATTCCACACATTGCTGCAAAGTCATGTTTTAGTTGCAACTTGTTACGTGTGTTTTGATTCATTTTTAATTCCCCCTATTGCCTGCTGTAAAAGTGAGAGTTTATGTGTGTGAATGAACATTGCGAGGTCTCCCTCACTTCTGTTGTGTGCTCATAGTCTGCTCTTCCCTTCTCGAATGCAAGCCATCAGTTTAATATCGGTCATGTCAATTCCCTCTCAAACAGGATTTCCTCCCCCCACCCCCCTTCTCCAGCCCTGAGTCACTAGCTGCCATTCATAAAACACATTGCCTTATCTGCAAGGAGTGACTCACCCTGTTGTTGACTTAGGTGACGCGGCAATGTTCCCTCATCAACCTCTTTCCATTTCATCTACGTCCACATGCTGACTCTTCAATACAGACCTTTCATTTTTTTTTGTAGCGTCACTTTATTCCTCCTCATCCTCCTCCTCGTCTCTACCCTGTGGTTTGAGGTTTCATGTGATTACTGCGAAAATCATACAAACTCCTGTCTTGCATCCTTTACAGAGTTCCCTCGTTACTGTGAAATGCAGCAAATAACTGCTTTGTTGTTGTCACCTGAAAACACTTTTCCTTTTTTCCCCCCAACCAGCAGTTCTTTTATAACTTGCAAAGCAGCACCTGGCCCTCAGTGTTTCAATCTGTCTGGCAAAGCAGCAGCGTTTCAGCTTCAGTCTCTTTTTATGACCTAAGGCCTTCAGAGCCGGAACGTGCAACTGTTTTCTTTGTCACAACTAATGTTAAGAGAAAGGGACCTTTGGCCCCGACACCAAACAAACACCAGCAGAGGAGATTACATACCCAGAGCATTGAGTCTGAATTACTTCAACGCTCTCTGTCTGGTGCATGATCAAAAGTTGCAGACCTTGATACATTGAAATGTTCCCCATTTTTTTTTATAAGGATAACATAATTTATTTGAGATACAACTTTAAAATCCAATCTGACCTAACTGTAAATGTTGTTCATGTTCGTGGAGTCCATTGTTTTACTGGGAGATTTGATGACTTGGCGTACTGAGAGATCACATGACGGACAGCCCGCTTGGTTTTCTTCCTTCTTCATGTTTAACCCTTTTTGACTCCAACCTTTGTGTTTTTTTCCTTCCCTCTGTCCCTTCTCCAACTGATTTTAAAGTTTTGTCACCCAAACACATCATTTATCACTTACCTCTAGTAATATCTATGAAGATAGTTTTGTTTTCATTTGCCCAAGTTTTGGGTTAGTCTCTGATATTTCTGCCTCCACACAAATACAAAGGGAAGTAAGGGAATTTATGTTTGTGATGCTGACAGTATTGTCCTTTTTACTCTGGATAATCCACAGAACACGCTGCCAATCGATTTCATTAAAACATATTTAAGTAAAGAAAGAAGAGGAATAACTTACCTTTCATGTTATCTAAAAACACTCGATCAATTTACCAAAACTATTTACACGGCTAAGATAATATACAACATTATTTATCTGGGAACATTCTGTGAAGCTGCTGCATTACAAGTGGGACGAGTACAAATTAAAAGAGAGCAAATATAAAATGTGCAAACTTAAAAAGTCTTAAATAACAATAAAGTGTGAATATGACATATAACACATACAATGCCAAAACGAGAATGACTGCGTGAATCATAAACATATCCACAGGTCAAAGGTAGAGCTCAGTTGAGTTGATTTGCGTACAGATGTGTCCCTGGCAGGATGATGCCATTAGATAAATAAAGCAATAACATAATGACTACTCCGTGTCTATGTACAGTATCATCTAGTACAGATAAGTGTAATTGTAGGAGCTACAAAATAAATACCACTAGAGGTAAGATTCTAGATCTAATCTGACTGACAAAAAAATGTTACATAATGCTTGACTTGCTCCCTCACAAGTGTTGTTACGATCAGTCCAAGATTGCAGAAAGAGCCTGTTGGACTACTTGGAACACTGAAACCCAGTCTATCCCATCCCCCTGTTATACGTAGAGAAACTTTCTTGTGTTTTTGAATATAAGTTGCTCTGGATACCTGAATGGCGGGGCAAAAGCCTTTTCAGCAGGTTGATTTTTCACCATCCTCTTTTCTTAGTCACAGTTGAACGTCTCGTTTCCTGAGTTTCAGAGGCGGAAACACAGAGTGAAGTGACAACTGGCCTCCATGAGGGAGTTTCAGGGCCCCAACCACCACAACCCCTCCCCCCCTTTCCCGTACTTGCAAACTAAACACCATGCACACACACACACACAAGCAAACAAATACCCGTCCAGCAGTGTTTGGCCCGGTCAAACAATGCATGATTTCTGGAAAAATACTGATACAAGTATGCAGGGGAGAGCGGGACAAGGGACAGTTAACACAGAGCAGAGAGCATATGGGAGTGGGTGGGGGGGGAGTCACCATCCATCTTTCTATGGTTCACACAAACACACCTGCCACTGGTCTCTACTGTATAGCAGCTGGATTTGTTGTTTGTTTTTTCATTGTTTGATGGTATCGTTTTTTGTTCTGCTTTTATCACTTGTCTGATTTTTTACTATATGTCTCATTTTAACAGAGTACCTTGTAAACTCAGTAACAAATGTTTTACCCGGGGGGTTGTTGTTAAGAACTACCATGTTTTTTTTGTCTGTGGATGGTGGTGGGGGGGTCAAGAGTGGTCTGTAAACAGAAAGAATTTCTCTTTAATTTTGTTTTTACAAACCTAACAGAACGACAAAGGATACGGATCCTTCGTAGGTTTTATCTATCTATGATTTGTTTGCTAACGTTAGCTCAAAACGCCCCTAAACTGCCAGCCTTGGTTGTGTTTGATTGCTAACTTGTAGCCAGCAGTGACAGACTTCGTTATGTAGGTTCATTTTTACTGTATTGACATTACAGAAGTCCCTCGTTAGTAGGTTCTTGTAGGTTACTTCAGTCACTAATCTAACATTAGGGCTCATGCCGTGAAAATGTGATGCCTTACGCTAAATAATAAACTACTGCTATGTAATGTATTTCATTATTCTGTGGGTAACAGCAGAACAGATCTGCGTGGAATCTGTCGTTGGCTCAAAGTGATGCAACTCACATCTGCACTCGACTCACAGTGAGTAGTGACAACGGTCTCCTGGGTGAAAGTTCTCTGTTTGTTTGACCCATCCACCACCCCAACCTTCCTACTCACACGGACTTCCTAACATTTGGCAGAAATAAATTGGTAGCATGTAAACAGTTTCTAGCAAACAGGCTTATAGCTAAAACAAGAGGAACAAAAATATGTTTTTGCACGTTTGGCAAAATGACACGTTACTTTTGTTTTCCTGCCCAGTTAACCTTACTTCTGCTTGACTGATGATAAATTCTGATACTTCAGTTGGATGTTTGACTCCCACTGAAGTTTACCAATAAATATTAGTTTATGAAGATAAATAGGCAGCAGTTTCTCACAAACAGGGGAAGGAGAAAGGTTTGTAATCCACATCTGAGTGAATTTATATTTTCTATTTCATCTAAATTTTATCAAAAACTTTGCTCTGCAAAATCCAACAGAATAAGCGTATTTCTTGTCTCCCTCAAAGGTAAAGCCATGATAATGACTTTGCTATCTTGCTGGCCCAATCCCAAAGTCCAGAATCACAGACGTTGGTGTGCTTTCTTGCGAAATTCTTAAGGGCTTAAGGTTGGTCCAATGTTGAATTTCAAAGGGCGGGAGGGTGTGAGTACACGCTTACTGAGCCTTTTTCCGTGAGTCTGCATTGATACAGAATTCTCCAAAGGGATTTACCCACAGTTCAAAATGTTGTGACGTTTACCACGGAGACCACAGGGAAATCTGGAAATTACCAAGGTAATAAAAACAGCACAACACACGACCACGGAACAAACAAACCTGTTGTCCATCTTGTAAAACAAGAATTGTGGCTTAGCCGTGTGGAAAGCAACAAACTTAAAATTAAAATACCCAAACCGGCAAGTGTCCGCAACATCTTTGTTATTAAACGTCGCCAAGGTAACGTGATCTTGTGAAGTGCTGTCCCAATCCCGTTTATACCTATTTGAACCCATACGGCCTCACACACTCACTCACTTAGCACCTGAGATCAATTAAGTCTGGGAGTCTTTAGTCCTTAGTCCTTGGTTCTCCCTTTGGGATTGGGCCATTATGTAGCAGCAATATTGGCAGAGAGGGTGATTAATTTTTTTGTTTCACAATACTCACATTAGTTTGACTGTGTGGGACAGAGTTAAGTTAACATGATTATTCATTACCAAAACAGATTGTGTTCCAGTAACCATCACTTGAACCGTGATGCTATTGTGAGCCAATGTTCTCTCCAACTTGTGAGAAGAAGTGGACTGTTTCAGCACGCTCTTGTGTTTAGAAACACTCAAACAGGCACCAATTGTTCTGCAGCTGCTTCTCATTCACGTTGGCCTCAAAAAATGCTTTCTGTTCTTTTCTGTTTTTAGTGTGACTGTGCGGGGTCCTCGCGGTTTAGGGCAGATTCATTAGCACTTGGCTTGATTAAGGCGGATGTAGAGTACAGTAGATCCTTGAGAAACCTCATCAGCAGCCATGCGAGCGATCCAAGAGTAATGAGCTGTGGCAGCGATAGCATCTGTTTTCTGGCATGAGGATTTTGCTGATTATGTGTTGTGTGTTTTTTATTTATTTATGTGTGTATTTTATTCTTTGTGCACAAGTTATTCAATTACGGGGCAGATGGGGGAGCATGTTGACAATCCTGCCTACTCATGTCTGGATCTCTTGGCCGAGGATGAAATGTTGTAACACCAGGCTGAACCCAGGCTGCTTCGTGTTGATACATTGAGCCTAGTGATGGAATTTAACTCAGTAAATCTACTCAAGTACTGTACATAAGTACAATTTTGATGTACGTGTACTTTATTTGAGTATTTACTTCCACCAACTAATCAAAGTATATACAGGAAAACCCAACACAAGAAGTACAATGCTCCTAGTCTCTTGAACTTTACTGGATGGATGAATGATTTTCATTCTCATCGAAGCATTCAGTGAACCCCTGTCCACTCTATTATTTGCTGTATATGTTGTGTTCCTCCACTTATCTTTTTAGCATTTCCTTTTATTTTAAACACTTGTAAATAATGTAGGTATTTACATTCTTCTATATATGAGGGTTCACTTTGTAACAATATCTACATAACCAGGATTAAATTGTCATATGCCAGAGTGAAATGCAGGACGAGATTTATCCTTTGGATGTCAGTTAGACAAACATTTAACTGTTGGACAAGTGTCTGATAATAATTACATACATTTTTTATTCTTTTCTTTGGCTCCCCGCCAGCTTGTATCATCCCAGGTCCCCTAAAAAATGGCTCAAGCCCAACTCATACCTGTTACATTATTGCATCTTTCTCTCCACAGAGCAAAATGCTTGAGATGTGTGGCCCATTGGCTACGAATTACTGTAACATCGAGTCACCACCACGCAGACACCCATTGGCTTCAATTTAAACATTGTGTTCATAGCATTTTTGATAAATTCACATTATGTTTTTAAGCAAAGCCTGCATAATAGTGCAGGCAATCAAGTCAAGTTTCACTGCCACAGTCATACATGACATGCCCCGCCGTCTGAAACACAGACTCAAAACATCTTTACAGTTTGGAAGTTCTGTCCTGTAAGCTGTCATAAGGCCCAGCTCTCCTTCTCCTCTGCTTCACTGCTCTGTAAATATTTCCACAACTATCATAGCTGCTGCTTGCTTATCTTTACTCAGACTCACCCCTCCACCACTCCAACATCCACATGTAGACTCTGACTCTAGTCCCAGGGAGGAGTCTGAGTTTCTCTGCAGATGACATGCTGCTCAATGTTAACTTATTACTGTGCTTTGTTCTTTTCCACGCAGAGTAAGTTGACTGTAATTTGTTTTATTTCAAGAAAACGGTTTTGGCTAATGGATATTAGGAACAGTCAATCAAATCTTAATCTTAAACCCCAAATTTATGCTAAAAAAGTTTTAGTTTTTGTTCTTTTGAAGATGCACTGATCACAATTCACTAGCCTTTCTAATCTGCTGCAAAGAGAAGAGCGTCAAACTGAAATTCACCGTGTGCCTTCAAATAAGATGAGGTGTTGAGATATGTAAAGTCCTCTGCCCACACGACATGACAAATCAATACCAAAGAGCACAAAGTATGAAACTTGCCTTTGGTACGTGATAGAAACACTCATAGAACAGCTGGGCTTGTAAGATGAGGCAAAATGTCTGTTACCACTGCTCCCACGAAAGGTTGCTTGGTGTAGATTTAACTGGAATCATAAAAAAATGTAGTCTAATCTAATCTGGGTATCAAGCGAAGGTATGATGTACTTTGCAAGGCTATACAGTTACTCAATTTACTATAAGATTACATTGAAAAAAAGCATCTGGACACTGAAAAACAATTGTTGATCGTCTTATTCCAAAATCATAAGCGTTAATATGCTGCTGTAACAGCCTCAACTCTACTGGGCAGCCCAAAGGAAGCTTACACAAACTTACTTACACAAACAATGCCAAAACCTTGGAAGCACACTATTGTCTAAAGAATATGAAAATTTGAACACAGGTGTATTTTCGAGGTGGCAATCTTCTGTGCTTGCAAGCCACTCTCCCTTTCTGCACAACAATTTGTTGGAGCGTCTGCTCCGTCTATATTAACGCCCGTGCCTGTAGGTCCATCAGACCCAATAAACTTCCTCTCCATGTGGTTACTGCCTGGACTTTGATCTGTTGAGGAAAAAACGGAACATTAAAAAAAGAAAAAGTGTGAGAAGTTGAGCAGCTTGTGTAAACTGTCCATGTTTCTAAGGATTTAAGCAAGCTGTACAAACATCCACAGACACCTCCCCAACCTTGCAGAGCCCCAGAGGAGGGCCATATATAGGAGGACATCAAGGTCGTGAAAAACAGGTGATGGGTGGTGTGTGGATGGCGAGCGAGGGGTGACCGACCTGTGGCTGAAACAGAGAAAGAAAAAGAGAGCGAGAGAAGAATCAGCTTGTTTTCATGTCCCTTTCTACGCATCGGTGGTTTGTTTCCCAGAAAGACTTAATCAAACCCCTTCCTCACACTCACACACACACACACGCACACACGCACACACACACACACATACAAACACACACAGCCATAAATGTATGTAAAACGTACACCCACAGCCCCACAGATCCTGTGCAAGCATGATTGGAAAGGCTTGCCTGCATGTCTGTCTCCTGAGCGTTTTGTTTATCTCACCACCAGATTTAAGTGACATAACTTGTCATAGTGTGCTTTGCATCTTACATAATTCCAGCTGAGCGAGGAAGACTATTGCATCTTCACTCGGGGAAGAAGTACTCTAATACACTAAACAATATGTACAAGTTCTGCTTTCAAAATCCTACATTGATATATTACTGCAGGATATTATTAGATTGTTAATCAATGCAAAAAGAAACCATGTGAGAAGTTTAGTCAAGAACTCCTTCTTTGGTGGAACAGCTAACAACTCATAGACTCATCTGAAACATGTCAAAAAGACCCAGAAAATGCTCTTTACTTATTTCTTTGAAAAGCCCCACAAAAAGAAGAATCAACTTGTTTAGGTTTTAAGAGTGAGTTGTATTTTTATAAATATAGTATACGTCTTTTATGTAAAATGTAGAACTAAAACGCTGTCAGATGAAGTGATGTAAAAAAAAAAATATTTGCCTGTGAATTGTAGTGGACTAGAAGTATGAGGCAACATAAAATGGAAAGTACAAGTATACCTCAAAATTGTAAGTAAATGTACTTGCTTTCCACCCCTGGTGATGACAAGCTTTCAGACAGCCAAACGATTTGCATCCTCCAGTTAGAATTTTTTTAGGTTTCATTTGCTGAGTTCAGGTTCGATATCAAAAACAGACAGGAAATATTACAGGGCTTGGTTTTCAGCTGCTTCTAACACTAAAGTCAAAACTAAACCACCAGGAAGAACATGCTTCTCTGTTTGTGAGTTTCTTTTTATCTCACACTTTTTTTGTTGTTGTTGCTCTTCAGTTTTTTGTCCAACTTTCTTTATTGCATTTCACAACTTGATACACATCAATCATTAGTACAATGAAAACACAGTAGTTC
>NC_048417.1:6480498-6675745 GCF_013103735.1 Etheostoma cragini
ACAACCCTTAAATTATTACCTGTGCTGGTCATACCTTATGATTCCACGAGAGATGTATACATTGCAGTAAGGCAATCCTCTTCAGTTTTTTAACAACTGCATGTGAAATTACAGTCAAGTGAAACCTGAAAAAAACTCTTGTTTTCTTTGGAAAGAAATTAGAATAAACTATTATTCATATATATATATATATATATATATATATATAGTATTAACTTACTACATTCCCTGCTCCATCTCGCCAAATAGTATAAAGTTTAAAATGTTTAATATTTTTAAGCATGTAGCTGTTTGTGAAGGTTCAGTTTTAATCCTCACATACACTTTATTAGTGCCATTAAAGCTGTGATTGAGCTGTGTTGAGGGTGGCCATCGGGGCTGTGCATGGAAAATACACTTATTAAAATTTACAAACAATACTGGAACTGTATGAGTATTTGCAGTAAGTAAAGTACCTCAATGTATGAGTATTTGCAGTAAGTAAAGTACCTCAATGTTTATATACGTCACAATGAAGAGGGGAGAAACAGAAATTTAAAACAGGAGCAACAACGAGTCGAAATAGCTTGACTTTTATTGACCAGTAAAGATATAAGTAAGTAAGTAACGTTTATTGATACAGCACATTCTACAGATAAAAATCACAGAAGTGCTCTACACAGAATTAAATTTAATGAATTAAAAAATCAGACAGCCATAAAAACCATGGTCTAACTAAAAGCCCGGATATGGTTAGAGCTACATTACCCATGATGCAACTGGCATCTTCTTTTAGTGACTTTTTTTTACCATTTCCTGCCAGGTAAAACCAATGTCTTCCAAACTCAGTGGTGAAAAGTAACTAAGTACATATACTCAAGTACATCACTTAAGTATAAATTTCAGCTACTTGTACTTCACTTGAGTTTTTCCATTTAAAGCTACGTTGTACTTTTACTCCACTTCACTTTGTTGTCAAATATTCTACTTTTTACGACACTACATTTGTATGACATCTTAAAGTGCCCATATTATGAAGAAAAAAAAACTTTTTATGGGATTTGGGGTGTTATTTTGTGTCTCTGGTACTTCCACACGTGTACAAACGTGGAAAAAAAAGTTTCTACGTCACTAGCCGAGATGCTAGCTCGTTCTCAATGGCAAAATACTGCTACAACACACTCTTGTTTACCAAAATCTCCAAAAGACCTGCTTCCATGTCCTTGTTCTGCAGGTATTCCACAAGTGTGCCCTAGAAGAAGTCTCCCAGCTAATCCTGCCTTGTACTGACCAAAGTTGGAGAAAGTTATCTAGCTGATGTTATCTTACCTAGCTACTGAGCATGTGCGACTCCCAACAAAGAGTACAGATAGATGTCTCACTCTGTAGCCGAAACAGACACCTAAACACACAGGGTTAAAACAGGTTTCTGCGGCAATGTGCGACACAACAAAAATGTGGTGTTTTTTAAAATGAAACCATGTAAATCATTTCTGGTACAACCTCAAAATACAATTATGAACCTGAAAATGAGCATAACATGGGTGCTTTAAGTTAATATTTCTTTGGAAATTCAGATTATTATCAAGAAATAGTAATAACATTAACATGATATCATTTCCTCCACTGAGTTATTGCTTGTTGCAGCCCCCATAAGCCTTTTTGTTTTTATCTTTTCTAAATTAATCTAGTAAGACTGCATAGAGAACGTTGATCATTTACATTTGGTTGTGGTGTTGTATGTATTAGCTGCTGAGTCCCCATGTTAGTAAAATAATTTTAATGTCCAGTTTATCTGTAGGCATTGTAATTATTAGGGAAAAGCTGTAGACCCTATTTACAATATGTATGCACTGCAAACAAATGGGACATGTAAATAGTCCAAATATAAGCAAAGAGCCACATTCCTTAAAAACAGACATTAACAATGATAATGTCCTAACATGTCTTAGTGTCTTAGCTAGTATCAACATGCCACAGATGGAGTTTATTATAATCAGTACAACAGCATATCAGCACTGTTTACACTGTTACTGCATGTATGCTCTATTCAGAAACAACATGCTTGAGTATCCAGAGTGATAGCTTCTTTGTTAACACTTCTTGATATGATAATCAGAGTGGAGGAAGTAGTGTATTCAGAAGTAAAAGTACTTATACTAAACTGTAAAAATACTCCATCACAAGTAAAATTCCTACATTGAAAATAAAAAAAAGTAAGTATAATTGGGAAAAGGGTACTTAAAGTATTTAAAGTGAAAGTACTCAATGCAGAAAAATGTCCCAGGTGACTGTAACACTATTATATTTTAAATATTTAGTTATTATTACACAGAAATGCATTAATATAAAAGCAGGATTTTTATCGTTGGATTTGTAGTTAAACCATAAGCTATTGATTTTTGTCATTATGGATTATTTTCTGATTACTTTCTCCATTAATCGATTGAGTGCTTGGTTTGAAAATATTCAAAGGAAGGAAGAAATTATGTCACAATTACCCAGAGTCCAGTGACACCTTCACAACGTCTGTGTTGTCCAACCAACAGTCCAAACCTCAACGTAATTAAGAATGCATTTAAATAATTAAAAGGAAAAGCACCAAATCTTCCCATTGTGTGTCAGTCGACTAATTGATTTAGATGTACTGTAACTGTTGGGTAGATAATTTATAACAGAGCATGACATTCTACATATTTGTGTGTTTTGTTATAAAAAAAATCTTGATTGACAGATTTAGTTACTTTACAAAGTAACTAAATCTGTCTGATGTATTGGAGTAGAAGTACAAAGTAGCACAAAATGAAAATACTCAAGTACATCCAATTTGTATTTAAATACAGCACTTGAATGAATGTGCCACACTTGTTTACATTCCATCACTGATGATAATAGTGCTTTTATGTAACACTTTTCATAGAATAAGTTATCAAATATTTTACAAAAATGTATACAAATACAACCAAGAAAAAGCATAGATTAGAGTAAAATAAACTGTAAAAAATGAGATGGTATAGAATACGAAAGGGGACAATGCACACCCTCATCCTTCTTCTGAAGTCTTTCTGTTTCAGTTTTGGACCCCTGCAGATACAAATCCATCACTCCATTCTGTACTGATTCAGCCCAGCTCGTCCCCCTGGTGGCCACATCTCTTAATCGCACTCTGACCCCGTCCTGCCCCCTCGACATTACGCACCATTCACACAGGCAGAGCCGGCGCGGCATGCAGTTTTGATCAAGCCATCACATGCTCACTTTGAAAACCCTGCCAGCGTGATACAAGACAGACTGGTCAACTCAGATCACCAAGGCACATGCACACACAGAGATGTCAGTTGATCTCGCCAACTCATGTGTTCCATTAAATGTTTTCTGTGATAAGGTATTGCCTCCAAACGCAGCTTAAACACAATCTGTTTTTGTTTATTTTCCATATTTAATCTCTGTTTGATGGGCTGCTGAGTTGGATTGTAGTCTTCCAGGCTGAGTTTAGGTGTACCGGTTGATTGTGGGGGTATTATTTGCCACATTACCTTTATCCTGTCTTGGGAAATCAGCCAGCTTATATATTGGTCCACCACTTTTGGTGTCTGAAATATTTTGACAACTAATGGATGAACTGTCATGTAATTTGTAATTGTTAATTTTATTGACTTTCATCCCCTGACTTTCATAATGATTAGCGCCAACATCAGTTCTAAATTTCAATTTGTGGGTTTCGGTTTAGTCTACACACTTGTACATTCCCATCAACTTTAGCTGTACTCTGTGTTGGGTGCTAATTAGCAAATTTTAGCTTGCTAAAAAATTAGAAAGTAAACATTGGTAAACATTATGTCTTCTAAATATAAACATGTTAGCATTGTGACCATGTAAGCATGCAGATGTGAGCATTTAGCAGTTAGTAGGCCCATGACCCCACACAGCTGATCGCTTAGCTGTTGTCTCTTGTGTGTTTCGCATCCGATTTTCCTCTGGTTTTTAAGCTATTTGCCTCTGCGGACTTTCCATTTTATTCTAGACCAGACATTCTTAATCCAATCCAGACTTGGGGTCACAAATGTTTGGAGTTTGGTCGCCAAAAAGGACAAACCACCACATTGGATGGGCAACAGTAAAAAAAAGTGACTCATTCTCAACAGCAGTATTGGTGTCTTCTTGTAATAAAGCAAGGTAAAAAATAAAGAGCAGGAGATGCAATGACTCTAGAAACTACTCAACCACTTAATATCCCCCTGCAGGTCTCATTGGTGTGTCTTCACATTTTTTATTGGTACGACCGTGGTCTTGACCGAACACACACTCGATAAACCCCTCATATCAACACACAGCTTCCACGCACACTTCAACATTCCTCTTTTGTTTTGTGTACTGCTACCAATTAGTAATAGACAGTTTTGAATTTGATATCATCTGGTGATCAGACTTGGTGTAATTGATCAAGGGCTCCCACAATACTGTTTAAATGAGCTTCAAAGGAAATTCTGACATCAGTCTTGAAACATTGCATCCACCCATTGGTGCTGATTGTGTGCTCTAAAGTTTATTATTTTAACATTGATTGCACTGTCAAAGTCTGCATTCCATTTGAAGTTTGCTGTTTAGCTGACTTGTCATTGTTTGTATGTGCCCATGTGTGAACCTTCTGTTGTACAAGAAACCTGCAGAGACCAAGTCATTCTGATTCACAGCTTTTCCCTTTTTGTCATACTCTCTACTGGTGCCCATGCTGTTCTGAAGACAAGGTGGGTAATGGGAAACATGATTATGTAAAACAGCTGCACAGTAGTGTGTGTTACAGTCGGCCTAGAAGCGGAGATGAGTCACGAGGGCAAGAATGTATGGAGGGGTTTGTTTTAACCTTATCAGTTCAGTTGGTTTGACTAGTTGAGAGCAGATAAGGCATTTTCATCTCTAGTTCAACAATTTGGGAAATGCACTTTATGTGAGAAGATCAATAGCCCTCTCCATGTGGAAAGTGGTGTCAATCTTCTCATTTTACTCTCCGCCAGAATAAGAAAATGTTCCCAAAATGTCAAACTATTCAAAGACAAGTCCAAGTCAAGTCTACAAGCAAATTACATGTATTTTAGGTCTCTGAATTTTGACTGTTGAAATGACTTCTTTCAAAGTTGCAATTTTGTATGCTGGCCTGCCTCTCACAAGGTTCAAGCTTGAAATCTTGCATGTACATATTGGCCTTTTCATTTTACGCACACTATGTAAATGTATACCAGAAGTACTCTTGCAATAATGCTGTCACAGCAGAATACAAGTGGATCACAGACATAGAAAAACACTAAAACCAGTGAGACTTGTCAATCTAAATTATATCAAGTCTTCAGCTCTGCAGCAGTGCTTTAGATTCAAATGTGAGGCTGATGTGAGCTGACCACAACAGCCTCAGTTTGGTGTAGGTGAATGTATATTCAAAAAACTGGAGTTGTAGAAGTGTAGATCATATAGTATGTTGTTTATATCAGTTATCTGTATGTTTTATTTAAGTAAACAACACATTTACCCTCAGAGTGTGATTTGAAAAGTGGCCACGGGTGACTGATAATTTCCTGTGACTTTTCTGCTCTGTCTGCTTCCATGTTTTGACCAGCTAATCCTTGTCTGTCATGGAGCGAGGTCCAGAAAAGATGGATTTGCTCCTCCACTCACCACCACAGTTTTTCATTTACAGAACACACAGCAGCATCCTTCCCCTGCTCAGCACTTTAATTCAGGTAGAATGAATAGAGAGATTAAAAAGCTGAAGATGAGACATGATGAAAGAGGGTCACAGCGCTTAGCAGGATGTGGGCAGGTGGAGAGAAGGGTGGTGATGAGGACAGTGGAAGGCAGGCATGCAGGTTGGAGCACAGGGCCATTTCTTCACTTCCTGTAACATGATGCTGTTTTCTGCGGAGGGAAGGTGAGATTGGTAGGAAAAAAAAACACTGAGTGCAACACCTGCTGTTTATCCCATTTATTCAGCCACTTATGCGTCTCTATATTTCCTGTGTTCTTAAAAGGGAAACACACCCAGGGGCTTAGGATTTGATCTCCGCTTAGGTTTGCAAGAAAGTGGCTTTCAATAGTTTGTACATGAGCTATACATTTAGCAAGATTACTTGAAAGTAAATCTGTAAAAAGTGTTTGTATAAGAAGTATGCAGATATTTGACTGAAAATACCAATACCACAATCTGTTACAAGCCATGTATTAATTACTAAAATGTTACTTAAGTACAAAAGTAGCATCAAAATATACGACCAAAGTTCCAAAAGTAAACGTGTCTCCTTTATGCAGAATAACTTTAGAATAATACACAGTAGGGCTGTGACGATACAACAAATTTTTTTTGGGGGGGGGTGGCATTCTGTAAAGGTAGCTAATGCAAAAAATGGCCTAGTAAAGTCTGTCATAAAATATTATAGTAAGTCATGAATGTGTTATTTCCAAAGCTGCTGTGTATGTTGTGTTTTGTAGCAAACCTGGACCTGATTTCCATGCACTTATGGGCCTCCCTCACTTTTTTTCTGTTCCTTTGTTAGCTTTGGTTTACTTTATTAGTAATATTGTATAAGTCATTGTTATGTCATAGTTGTGTCAAACCAATGTTTTTCCCCTGAGCCAGGGTAGTAACATCTGGTGTAGTATGCCATAAAAAGAGTCATAGTATGTTATGTCAAAAGTGTCATGAAAAAGTCAAAAGGTCAAAGTACAGTATGTTATAAAATGTCATAAAAAGTCATAATGTATTATGTCGAAAAAGTCATAAAATGTCATAGTATTATATTTCAAAAAAAGTCTTAGTATGGTATGTCGAAAAAAGTTGTTGTATGGTATAACAAAAAAATTTACCGTATAGTATGTCACAAAACATACTAGCCCACTGAGTGCTAGGGGCACTTATCTTCACATGTTCTGGGATTGCTCTCATGTTGGTCAGTTCTGGAACAATATTCATGCATCCAAATATATCTGCCCTGATTAATGTTACTGTACCTGGTGCTGTCAATGTTTTGACTCTGAACGATCTGGCAGTCCTTCAGCTCTCTAAAACTAAAAAAGCGTGCTGTATTTGCTGGAATCACGGCTGTTAAGAAACTGATTGCAACCCGTTGGAAACCGTCTCATGATGTGTCTATTCGTACATGGACTCTTTCTTTTTGGGATATTGTATATTTGGAACTGTCTACAGCTTGCGTAAAAAGAGCGCCAGAAAAAACTTTGGACTATTGGTACTGCATTGCTGAATCGTTGAAGGCCATGCTGACTGGTGCTGTGGCCTTCTTGCTTCAACTTGCATATGTATTTGGTCCCTTGTCTTGTTTCTGTCTGTGTGTGTGTCTGCTTGTGTGTGCATTTGTGTATGTCTGTTTCTGTGTGTTTTTTGTGAGCTGCGGTTGTTGATCTTGTTGTTGTTTTTTTGTTGTTTCCCCCCATGCCGTCTTTCCTCTGTGTGTTTTAATTGATCCTGGGACATGTTCTCATGTCTCCGCATATTGTTTGTAATTGTTTGTCCTCTTTAAATGAAAAAATGTTGTCACAAAAAATCATAAAAAAGTCATAGTATAGTATGTCGAAAAAAGTCATTGTATATTAAGTCGAAAACATCACAAAAAATCATAGTATATGTCAAAAATAGTCACTAAAAATCCTAGTATGATCTGTTGAAAAAGTCAAAATTAGTCACAGTATAGTATGTTAAAAAAAAAAAGTCATAGTGTAGATGTTGAAAAAGTCATTATTATATGACAAAAAGTAATAGTATTATATGACAAAAAAGTAATGGTATCGGATGTTGAAACAATCATAGTATAGAATGTCAAAAAAATAACAAAAAAGTTGTAGTATAGTATGTCAAAAATCATTAAAAAGTCATAGAATAGTATGTTGGAAAAGACATGAAAAAGCCAGCGTACAGAGAGTAAACAATAGTCATAAAAAATCATAGTATTGACTGTATGAAAAGTAATAAAATAAATAGAATTGTAAGTTCAAATTTTTTTACAAAAAGGTCAAAGTATAGTATGTCAAAAAAGTCATAAAAAAGTCATTAAAAAGTAATAGTATAGTATGTCGAAAAAATTACCAAAAAAAAAGTAATTGCGAAACGGAACTTGATTTGTTTCTTTATTAAATGCGAGAAAATAAATGATCTGAGATAAAAAAACTGTTTGAGAGAAAAAGTTGTCATGAGAGAAAAAAAAATGTTCAAGGGAAAAAGTTTTCATACCAATAGCAAAAATTAATCATATTTGTGACTAAAAAAAGTTCAAATATAAATTTAAAATTTTTAAATTATTTGTGAGAAAAAGATCTCTCTCAAAATGCACTTTAAAATCTCAAATATATTTTTGATATTAGTGTGAAAAAACTAACTTTAGTTAGCTAACTAGCTGCCAGCCCACTTCTAAATAAATATCTTTTAATTATCCAAACACTTTTTAACAGTCCAACTGAAACACTTGCGGTGAGCTCCAGGTCCTGCAGCCGCGGATGGACTGTTAAAGGGTTGCCATCAGTGGGGCTCGGCCAGCGTGGAAACATTGCTAGAAAGCTTTGCTGCCAATCTCGACCTCATCTCATCTCCAGCGGGACATGGAGCCCGACACATCCCCCGGCCATGACCAGAGCTTGCTTTGCTGATGTTGTAACCACAGTTTGCATCCCTGCCAAAAATGGCAACCACTTTGGCAGCAACAGTCAATTCTGCTGAATGATGCATCTCCTAAACCTCATTGCAACTAAGAATTGCATCCAGGTTGCAAGGAAATGATAATAAAACATTGATGTCTCTAAACGTTCTGAAAGTATAATCATCATGGATGAACATGACAAAGAAATGTATATAGCCTAGCTTTTAAACAATAGCTGTTTCTCCTTATAAAATCATCATTGTCATAGTATTGTATGTAAATAAAAATCATAGTATTGTATGTCAAAAGGTCTTAAAAAAGTCATAGTAGGTTATAGTAAGTCGAAAAAATCACAAAAAGTAATAGTGTAGTTTGTTGAAAAAAGTCATAAAAAAGTCATGTAAAGTATCTTGAAAAAATCATAGTGTTGTACGTCAAAAAAGTCATAGTAGGCACAAAAAAAGTCACAGTATAGTTTGTTAAAAAAATTCATGGTATAGCATGTCATAAAAGGTCATTGTATAGTTGTTGAAAAGGCCTAGTTTAGTATGTCTTAAAAGTCAGAAAAAAAGTCATAGTATAGTATGTTGAAAAGCTCATAAAATAGTTATAATAAACTATATATCAACTAAGTCATGTTCAAGTCATAGTATAATTTGTTAAAAATGTCAGATATTATGTAGAAAAAGTCATAAAGTATGTGGAAAAAAGCCATAGCTCATATGAACGACAAGTCCAAAATAAGTCATAGTTTGTCAAAAACGTCATAATATAGTACTGTATTTCATATAAAAAGTTTAAAAAAAACTCACAGTACAGTTTGCTATAAAAAGTCATGAAAGGTCACAGTATAGCATGTAATAAAAAATGATAAAAAAGTCATAGTATAGTATGTTACCAAAAGTTATAGCATGGTATGTCATAAAAAAGCCAAAAGGTATATGGTATGTTATAAAAAGTCAAATGTTGTATAGTATTAAAAAGTCATAAAAAGTCATAGTATAGTATGTTGTTAAAAAGTCAAATTAAAACATGTCATAAAAAGTGATTAAAGTCATAATTTAGTATGTTATAAAAAGTTAGATAAAGTCATGGTATAGCATGTCATATAGTGTCTTATGAAAAAGTCATAAAATAATCACAGTATATATAGTATGTCATAGAAATGGCATATTTCTTGTGGTGTCGCCCAGGGCTCAGTGTTGGGGCCATTTATTTTTATTCTCTACATCAATGACTTATGTAAAACATCAGATTTTCTTATGTGTAGATGACACAAATAGTTTTTGTACTGATAAGGATTTGCAGCAGCTTCTGGATTTAATTACATCTAAAATGAGCAAATAAAAAAGATGATTTGACAGTAATAAATTATCATTAAATTTGAATAAAACCAATATGTTGTTTGGAAATTGTAAGTCTAATAATCAAGTGCATGTTAAGATAGATAGCATGACTATTAAAAAAGTGTATGTAAATGTATTTCTTGGTGTGATTTTAATTCACAAGCTCTGCTGTATACCTCAAATAAAACACATTCAAAGTGTCACAAAGCATCTCAGTCTCATGTAAGGCAAAACATGTATTGGATCACTATATATTATCAATATTGTTCACTGGTTTTACCTGATGTAAATTACCGTGTGGAGGTCTGGGCGGACACCTAGAAAAGCACACTGCACGCACTCATCACACTACAAAAAAGATCCAAAGGAACAGTTCATAAAGAAAATTATTAAGACCACACAACCTTACTGTTTTTATAATCCGGAGCATTAAAGTTCATTGATGTAGTTGAATTTCAAAGCAATGATCTTAAAAAAATATAGTAAATTAGGGCTTTAAAAATTGCAATATCTGTTAATTGAAGTATGTGTGTATATGCTGTATATATTATAAGATAAATGTGAAAAAACATAAATAAGATATACAGTGTTGAATAATAATGTTAATTTACTTAGTTATGGAAAAGGGTTGGGATTAAATAAGGGTATACTTCTTCCTTCAGAGATGCCTATGTTAGCTAATTTTATTTATTGTAAACCAAACAAACAAAACAAAACATCAAAGAAATGTTTTAATAAGTAAAATAAACGTATGAGTACATTTCTTTGGTTTTGTTTGGTGTATTTTTTATATGTCTGAAATAAATTTCTTCATTCATTGATAATATAGTATGTCATAAAAAGACAAAATGTCAAAGTATAGTATGTTAAAAAAGTCATGGTATAATATGATATAAAAAGTCATAGTGTAGGAAGTTATAAATAAGTCATATTTTATGACATAGTACTTCTTTTACTAGTTTTTTTTTTTAATTTAAGGCTTTGTGAAACGACGAAATTCCACATCCACCTTTAGTCCTAGTTCATATAACAAGTTTGGGATTTGGGGCGTTTTCACACCAACAGCCTTCAGTTGGGTTGAATTGAACTAGAGTTTGTTTGCCCCGCTGGTGCGGTCCATTTGGGCGGGTGAGAAGGCTGCAATTGAAAACTGGTGCGCACAAAAAGCGGACCATCCAAGTGTTCCAAGACCTGCTTGAAAAGGTGGTCTTGGTATGCTATCAATGGAACTGTGGAGCAGTTCATTTGTGGTGAGAACAGGATCCGTATCCGAACCACACCAACTATACAAACTCAGCAAATCTAAGTTAATATCTCCTGTAGTCAGGTGTGTTGAGCAATCTGCGATGCAGCAGAGCAGCAAACTGTAGCAGCTTGCAGTGTTTCTATCACAGAAATAGACTGCGGTCATGTTCGTCATCCGTCACTCGTATCTCTGTAGTCAAACCAGGCGGAGCAGACCGAAGTCAAGTCTCTTGCGAAACATTGTCTGATAATTTTATTGAAATGAGCTGATTTGACCTGTAGAACAAAAAACAGGACCTTCTTCCTTTATTCTCTTCCTTGTTCCCCAGACATATCCGACCAATAAGAGGGCTGGACGTTTTAGCCTGATTTGTAATGACGCAATTTGGTACACTTGGATTTTTCCAGGTGTGAAACCAAACCAAACCAAACCAACCGAAGGCAAATCGCTCCAAGTTTAATAGCTCACCAACTGATTAGGATCAAAGAAACCAAACTACAGGTGACTATACGTCATACAACCGCACTTCCAAAATCTTCTACCTATGCCTTAAACCTTTATTTTTAAATGATTGGCAAACAAAAATATCCCTAGCACAGCCTAATACTGAACAAGTCCTTGTATGTAAAACTAATAGGAATTTTATTGTGGGTATAGACTGATAAATGCACTTGACCTACAATTTATATGCTATTAATCCTTGTGTATGTCATTCTCACATATTTTTCATACTTGTATTTGTTTTGTATGCCTGTAAATTGTCTGTATAGTATATTAGTAGAGCCTTCAATTATCAAACAGAAAAACAATTTTACAGAGAAAAATCATTTTAATCAGTGTGAATATATATATTTATACTTAAAAAAAAAAGAGTACCAGTACTGTACTGTAAATCTCAGACATTGTGAACAACCAACTCCCATTCATCACTTTGAAATCATAAAAAAAGATAATATACAGTACATTTCCCGGAAGTCAAAGTTTGGCTCATCATTTACATACTGACATAATCACAATTCTGACAATATAGTTTATGTTATCTGGAGCAAACTTTCAGATTGTTTCTTCACAATGGAAACAACTGAAATCAATCCAGTCGTACATATACAATTTTTAACAACTCATATTTAGTCTTTAAATCTTTATTTTTGTAAAAGCAAGAGGTAAAGGAATTCACTAGTTTTCAATGCAACTCTGCTCTGAATCATCTTAATTCCCAATTGTTTTTAGAAAAACAAGATTTTAAAACATTAAACAGTTGATTAAAGTTATTGGCTCGTTGCATTTCCTCACATGGTGACTGAATGTTTGTTATAAAACAATTCAACAATCAAATAAAATGTCCTCAAGCAATATACAAGTATTTCACCAGCTGAATAACGATGAATTTACAAATTCCGCCGAGTAAATTACAATTTAAGAACCTCATCTTTAAAGCTGAACGATAATAATCCGTCATGACTTTTCTGGCTTTGCAGACATGCATGCTTCTATGTCAGGGTTTAGAACATTTATGAAAATAACTTTCCAATCAAGAGCTGAGAATGTTTGTTTTTTGCCAACAGAGCTAAAATGAAAGAATTCTGACAGGACGGGATGATTACATGCATGTGAAATCCCTCCCACCAGTGACGTACGTTAGTCAAACAGAACCTACATTTATTGTTATAGTGTTACCTCTTGTGTTACCAGACAGATGGAGGTTTGCAACATGATGACTGCTTTTAGACAATCACAGGAATGTTTTTAAAGTTTAGTTCAATACATTTGATTTTAGGGTTGCCCTGAAAAGGTAAATCCTCTCGTCTGGTAGTCCAAGTTAAATCAAACTGCTTATGCATTGTTAAAACACCAAGTAAAGGAGAGCATAAGTGTGCAAATAAAAAAAAGGAAAAATGCTTTTTTAACAAACTGACAAAAACAAATGTTGAGCGCCATTGACAACAGGAGGAGAAAAATTTGCTAACTTTACTTTTTTTATCATGCAACAGTGAGAATGGCTATAAAACAGCAGTTTTCATCACTTTTTTGGCTTGTATACCCTTATAACAAAGTGAATCCTTTCCATGACTGAGACAGCATCCATTCAACCAAAGAGAGAGAGAGTTCTGGAGGATGCAGAGCAGCTGAAAATAAGCCAGCAATTCACAGGACAAAATGTATCATCGTAGAACACTTTGGAAGCAAAAACATGAGACAATAATTAAGTGCAGTGGGAGAATATTGTGTGTAATTCTCGAAAGCATCTCCTGAACCTCCAGGTGGAGAAACGCTGTTGTAAACTGTAAAATACAACTGCAGACAGACAGGACCTTCAGCTTCACAAGTTGGCTGACTTAACAGCTAGGTATTCTTACACAGGCACCGCCATAGAAGAGAACTTTTTGACTGACAGCTTTGTGATGAGGGCTGAAACTAATGACTATATTCATTATCGATTAATGTATTACGTTTTTTTAAATTAAAGCTAGAATGCAGGACTTTTACATATACATTTACATGCGTTACATTCAAGCCCTAGCCAAATAAAGCAAATATGCATATTTTTCAAAATGTAGAAATATTCTTTTAAGTTGCTTAATCAATAAACGTAACTTTGTGATAAAGTAAAATGTTTTATGATAGCTAGCTTAACCAAGATAGACAAAATGTTTTTTCTCCCCTGGGGTTTCCAGATTGTGACCGCAAGAGGTTGTTATTACAAGGTACTGGCTGGGAATTCCCAGCTTAGTCTTTACTTCTGTCTTGCATGGTACCATACAGAATGAGACGGTGTGGAAATCCAGACAGACGTCATTATACTCCAGCATTCAAAAAGCCTGACCATATTCTGAGACATGGGCGAGGACGTCCTACACGACCACATTATGGAAAACGTTTGTCGGGCTCGACAACTTCCTCTTTACGGATGTTTGAGGAAACTGCTGAATAAGAAATGTTGGAGTAAGGCATGATCCAGAAACCATTACCAGATCCACAAATAGTCTGTGGTGAGAGAGAGAACGACCGCTCACCAGGCCACATACTGGTTAACGTGGGTTGCGACTGTTCATTTTGTCCATTTGGCCGGGACAGAACAAAAGGAGAGTTTCCCCACGATGACGTTTCAAAGCCTTAAGAAGAGGTTAGGAGTTCAGACCGCACGGGCAACAAAATGTCCATAAATGGCTTCCACTTGACAGGCTGACACCACCTCGTCACCCCGGCTGGGAGGTCCGATTGGTTTCCTGTCACAGACTGGAGGACTGGGAGGGATGGTGCGGTCCATTCAACTGGGATGGAGGAGAAGAAAGGTCAAGGTTAAAACAGATCATATGAGCCAGAAGTGGTACATCACATTACGTTTGTTAAGACTGCTTAAGGCCAGTGTACTTGTCAATTACCAACTGATTGTCTTTGTGCAGTAGATCACTATTTAAATATCTGGAGAATGTACACACAGACCAGTGTTATACCATACTGCATTTCACCTTGAACTATATATATATATATCATATTCCATACTGTATTATACTATATTATGTTAATACGCCCTACTGTTTTATTAATATTAAGATTAAGATTAATGTATCCTTTATCAGTCTCACAAGGGGAAACTACAATTTACACTCTGTTGTTACACACAGGCCTGAATTACTAAATGGAGAGATGTCAAAAGGAGTGCATTATATACACTAATTGTGGACCTCAGGAAGAATAGTAGTTACTACCATTGATAAATAAAAAATACATAAATATAGTTTATTTAGTTTTCCATATTAATACAGACAAATAATAATCATTACTTATTCTTATACTCCACTACATCTCAGAGGAAACTAAATTTGTCTGACAGCTTTAGTTACTTTTCAGATAACTTTTTCATCCCCTTCAAGTCCAGTGAAAATCATGTCTGTCCAGATGTGTTGATATCGAATGTTTGTAATAAACTGAAGGAAGTGTTTCCTAAGCTGAATAAAGTCTTCAAAAGACCTCTTGGATCAGCTGGAAATGCATCGTCACAAAGCTGAAAAAAAGGGCTGTTTTTCCTGACAACGTGAACATTTGACTTTTTAGAGATATGTGGTTCTAAAAGGACAGCAATGCTACAAACATATGATGATCTAATAGATTATGATGCATTGCTGTAGATTAAACAACCCAACATTATATAAAGGAGTAAAATTTAGTACAATGTTAAACATCTACAGCAGTACTATGCAACATTAATACAGAATGAATATTAAACCAGAAACGCTGACATTTGGGGACATTTTACGGCATACTGAGTACTTTAAAGCAGGATTATTACTTGTAGATGAGTATTTTTGCAGTAATGCTAGTTTTATGCTAAGTAAAAGATGTGAATGTTGCTTCCACCACTGGGTAACAGAATCTACTGTTTTAGAAAAACAAACAGCCAATGTGTCCATTTAGAAGGAACACAGCCCCTCTCTGGGCCAATTGGACGCACAAATTTCACAGCAGTGACGTAATAAGTCGTAATAGGTTGATCAATTTTTTTTGTAGTGGTTGACTCTGAAGGAATTGGCAGCATTGTGAATCTGCTGCACTCAACTAAAAACTGGAGATTATACATTTGGGTGGGTCAAGTCAAACACGTTCTAAATATGAGAAACACCTCTCCCAATTCTGGCTTGCAGTGATAGTTGCAACAGTGGCAAGTGGCTCCCTGGGTAGTCTGGACCACTAGAATACATTTCTAAGATAAAGACAAGGCATCAATATATCATAAGAAAAGACACAATAATGTCCCTTGATGTCCCCTGTCTGCATAATTACTTCCCCTTCCTTGATTTCGTCTCCTTTGCTGCAACCGTGACAACCTGATTGTGTTACAAATTATTCTGACAAAACTAGAGGTGGAATAGGGGCTTGTTTTTTCCTTCTCATGAAACTCTATCTTTGAACATTTTGTACATTGTTGAATGGGAGATCTTTATCTTTCCTATCCAAGCTACAATTAGTTGAGGTCAGAGGTAACTCAAGCTCACCTGTTATTCTCTCATGTTGCTTATCAGTTTACTGGTGGAGTATTATATCGTTGTGAATTACCTTGGGAATGAGTGTGCATGTGTGTTTGTAATGAAGGGCTGGTGTAAGCTCTTAAACTAAGCTTTAAGAAGCTTTACCCTAACTATCAAATAACAGATTGTTTGGCTACTTGGGAGCAGCTGAAACAAGCTGCGAACACAACATTGTTATATCATCAGCTTTTAATTTTAATTAACATATTTACACATCCATCAGATATGGAGCAACATCGTCATAACGTGTGTGGTCATAAGATCCTATATTCTCTCTCTTTTAGCTCTGGGTTAAATCTCTATGAACTTAGGGAAATATCTGTCTCTTCTCTAGTATGGACTGAAATATGTGCCATCAGAAACTAAATTTGAATCATTTATATTTGAATTTGAATTGCTAAACTTGAATAATTGCATTAAAAAACTGAATTTGAATCAAATCATTTGAAAATGTATTGTTTAATTTGAATCACTGCAATAAAAACTGAACCAAATTAATATAATTTGAAATTGAATTTATTTGTTTGGAACAAAAGTCCAATAAAATTTGATCCTTTCTTAAAATGTAACTCTCTACATAGCTTCACATTCAGTTCTCACAATTCAAATTCAGTTCTCACAATTAAATTTCAAGTTTCTGTGACACACATCCATGTAGTTGAAGGATGAAGGAAGAGCAATCGAGCGCAGATCGATTGATAGAGTTCAGTGGCGCAGATACACAGGACTCCTCTTTGGCCAATCATCACCTCCGTTTTGGAGCACATTTTCTCAGGTAACCAATAATCTATGTTCCAATAATCTATGTTCCAATAATCCAATAATCTGCTGAGTTTGTCTGTGATGTGGTGTGTGTCTCCTAAAAGGCTTCATTTTTAGTGAACAATAGGAATCACTACCTCTATTTCTATCTCTACTCTGCTCTGCTCTATTCCGGCACCAGCACCGTAATTTAGCCCAGCAGAGCAAACTACCCAATGGGACACATTCCATTTTAAACAGCTGTTTTACATTCAAAACAGTCACACTGCAACTCTTTCACATGAGCCAGAAGACAAGAATAAAACTTAAAATAAAATCTTCTGTGGCTAAGTGTGAGTTACATCAGTCTTCTTACAGAACCACAGCCTTGTTAAATTAAAGCTATTGATACCAATGACTTCATCCTTCTTTAAGTTAGATCCGTCCAATTCAAAGGGAACTCAAAAAAGAGCACCCTGGACAATCTCTTTTAATTGAGTTTGACGGATAACTGATTTATATGTGTCCTTTATGATAATGCACACAAACACACATACACACAGTCAACAAGCTGATTGTTACTTCAGGCATTTTTTTCCTCAAGCCCTCCCTGCTTTGCTTTTCTACCTTCAAAAAAGCTGATGAATAGTGCTCGGAATAATTAGTTTCAGTGTTTAGATTTGGCATGTGAGAATGTGGAAATAGGTTTCCATTGAAAACACAAAAAGCTAGGGGGGATGCTGTGCTATAGGGTATGTACTTTAACTGGAAAACCAGTCAAACTCCTTCTTCCAGGTGATACAATACCAATGTATTGTATGTCAGCTAAGCAACTTGCATGTCCAAAATGAAAACTTTATGGATTTCAAGAATTACTAGATGGAGTAATGATTTCACAAAGTTGTATAGACTTAGATAGATTAGTGAGAGTGGGGTGGTTATAGAGGATATGCCAATAACATATCTGTGTACGCCTGTGTGTGCATTGTAGATTCATCTCTATAATATACCGTTTATATACAAGTGTATTTGTGTGTTTTCTGCTGCTTACCCGTGCGTCATACTCCAGAACAAACGGAGGAATGTCAATCTGCTCAGGTTTGATGCAGGTGAAGAGCTGCTGCAGGTTGTCCAGGTAGCGAACCTTGTCCTTCATTCCAGACACACTAAAAGTGGTGAAGAACCAGGTTGAGACCTGAAATGAGCAGGGGGAAAAAGGAAAAAAGAGGAATTAAGAAAAGGACACTTCATCGGTTACAGATGGCATTTGATGTTGATTTACCAGGCTAATAAGCTTGCCATAACCAACAAAGACAAAACTCGACACAACTTTCTAAACCAAACAACATAACGAGATTAAGTGTAATGAACCTTTAATGATCCAAAAGGAGACGTTTGGTAAATGGAGCAAAAAGTATTGCAATTCCAGTAAACAGGAAAGAAAGAGCTAATCCAGGAAAACACCCAGAGACTGTATATTTCTGCCAATCCTGCACAATTCTCTAGATATGTTATTTTAATACTTTAATTTTAATACTTTAATTACTTTAAGGTAAAACAGAAATGTTGCAGTCGCCTAAACACAGATGCTAAAGCCGGCCAGAGACCGGCTGAATATTCTTGTCCCCCGACCTATGACTTTTGGCTGACTTGATGTTGTCTAAGCTTTCTATTAGTCTCATCATACCACAACATGGTGTTGCCCGAAATTCCACCACAACCACCAAGCCATTTAAAATGTGTTGGTGCAGTGAAAAATGTTGCAGGGCTGATTGCAATAGCACAATACATTAACTGTAATGCATCGTGGCAGATTATATAGTACACAATTTGTAAAACACTACCAACCAAGTAAATTAAAATAATATTACATATAAAAATCAGACAAATTAAATTTGTTTTAAGGTTGAATAAAATAATCAAATTTGTTTTTTTAAGGTGGAAATATCTCTCACTGAAAAGGAAAAAATGAATATAATAAATGATGTTGCCTTTATAAGCCAAAACATACAGTGATTTATTCAGGTGAAATATATGAATGACAATGCAATAAGCAGAACGACAATAACGCTTCTATTACTCGTATGACCAGAAATTCTACTTTTACTACTAATACTGCCATTTATTATTCATGGCACTTGGTAACAGGAATGTAAACGCTGATATGATCATCTAGGCCTGAATATTCAGTAAACTCTGTTGACACTGCAAATATAAATACCATAAATAACAAGATGTACTGTTACCTTGGAGCGAAATGTTGGATGTACAAAGTAGAAGGCCTTTAAATTCTTTGTAAACCTGAAATACATAAAACAGAATACTTTACATAAAGGAATGATTAACTTCTCCTAAAATACAACAGAAGACAAACACGGACTTTGACAGATTAAGTGAAAAGGATCAATCCTCTGAAAGTGAAGACGTGTATAAAGTTACTGTAGTTGTGTCCAAAAATGTGAGATCCAAATAAAAAAAAATTCAAAGATAGTCAGTTTCAGCCTATCCATCAGCAAGGAAACATTTACAACATAAGCATTTTAAGGGACTGAAAACTTGTCCAAGCCAGGCAACTCAATAAATTATGATAACTGTTGGATAATAATCTGTAAATACAGGAGGAAAAATTTGTTTCAAATTCCAAGGTGCGATGTGACAAAAGGTAATGATTTTAATAGAGTAGGTTGTTTGTGTTTAGGCAAGGTACATGTGCAATGTGTAGAGACTGCTTAAGGCCAGTGTACTTGTCAATCACCAACTCAATGTCTTTGTGCAGTAGATCACTATTTAAATGCCTGGAGAATGTACACACAGACAGGTACTCTGCAAAGGTTGACTTTAGTTAGTACATACAGTACATACATCCATTTTGTTCCAAAATAAATACAAATGCAACAGCACATCAACTCCCAGACCTCTAATAAAATACATGTATGACAATCTTTTTTTGGTGTGTTTTTATAAATATCCATGGAGAGGATATAAATTGAACCACGGCTAATGTCACATCTTTCAGTTAGAGAAGCGCAAAACTGAACTTTATTTCTATGAAAATTGTATGGATTATTATAGAGATAACACATTTGTTACCCTATTTGGGATTTTGACACATTTTAAGGAGAGCTTAGACATAGGGCATAATTTTGGCACAAGAAGTAAGAAGTTACACCCATACCATATAAATGTGGTTTAAGCCCCAATGCCAATTGATCCTAATCAACCTCAAAGGTGCTGCTTCCATTCAATGATCACTTAATTTGATCAGACTATCCATTATGTAAGTTAAGTTAATAAATAAGCAAACTGCAGATGTTAGTGAATCCAACAATCCTTGACGGTGCACAGTGTGTATTGCAACGACTGACGGTTATTGCTTTTGTCAGCTGGATGGGCCATTTTTAAACCACCTGTTGGGTCTCTTTAAATTATAGAATGTGGTCTAGACCTACTCTGTCTGTAAAGTGTCCTGAGATACCTTGTGATATGATATACAATATAAATAAAATAGAATTGGCTTGTCCTCCAGGCACCAACCAGATTGTCAATTTGTACACAAATATATCCACTCTGCATTTCAAATTTTACTTTTTAAATTGCCAATGCTTGAATGGCTAAGTTGTCTACAAATGTTTATGTAACATTCTGTATTGGACAGTGTGTCAATGGACAGTGTTAGTTCTTGCAGCTTCCACAGTACAGTGTTTTTACTTTGCTGCACTGATCTGATTTAATAAGATGTCAGAATCTGTGATCACCTAACTGAAGGTAAACTTCAAATCAGCCGGCAAAGAAAACATTTTAGTCACTTGTGTCCATGATCTCATTCCCTGAGCTACTTTCCAGAGGTGTAGAGAGGAATGGACTATTAAATGAGAGCTTTACAGTCAGACAAAGCTCTTTTTACCAGGGCAGTCTGGTTCAAAACAGCCAACACAACAGATGGTGCACCAATCCAGCCTGTCAATCTCACACACCTCACTATCACCCTATGAAAAGACAGACCCCAAGACAATTGAACTACTTCACTTGTGGCAGCAATGCAGTTCTAACCAGCAGGGAGCAATCCACCATTATCTGGGAAAGTACCATGAACTCAGAAGCAAAGGTGCTGACCCCCATCCCAGCCACTTCACCCCCAACCGCCACAGTACTAGCTGGAGGTCTCGGTCCAATGAAGCAAGAAAACCACATCATTGGCAGAAAGCAGAGATGCAATCCTGAGGTCCCCAAACCAGTAAAAGCTAGTTAAACCAGTAATTCCCTAATAATTGGGAGCATACTCTCAGGTTTGTTGTCCAAAAGATGGAAGCCACAGTCTGCCAATTGAGAGTCACTGTCCCATATTTGGCCGCTTTAAAATACCCAGACCCCCAGGGTGAATCTCTGAAACCAACAAACCTTAAGTAACATTAAGTTTAATTACAAACTATATATCAGCAGTTTTTAAAGACTGACTCATAGACTGAATTTACTCCACAGCTGGTAGTGAAGACTTGGCAGTTCATTCGTAGCAGTACTCTGACCATAATATGGCACATTTGCGACAGTTTGCATTGTCACACACACACACACACACACACACACACACACACACACACACACACACACACACACACACACACACACACACACACACACACACACACACACACACACACCTGGGGGAAGCTGCACCTGCTCATTTATCACAAAACAGTCGGCCAAGAAAGCGAGGAACTCAATGTCTTAGTTTAAAAACTAACCCAGTGGGGAATCAGGACTACTAAACCATGATTTGGGCTCTGGTCCAGCACAGGACCCTAAGGGGACAAAAATAATGATCAACCTCATCTGTCTTCTGGAGAAAGTAATCAACATCTAGCCACTTAGCCAGACAGTTTTGTAAACTTTTGTTTTCATGTTTGGCTTTTGTCTTCTCATTAGGTTGTCTGGAGCCAAAATGAATCGGCAGCAAATCAATAGCTTAATGGGTTGAACATGCTGGACATGCCAGGCCAGGGTTAGTGGTTTCATTGGCAGAGTAGATAAACAATGCCTAACCAAGCAAAAAGAGCAGTAACTGGAGAAGTGACTTGTTTATATGAAATGGATCTGAAACACAAATACCTTTGCGCTGCTTCCAATAATGCCCCTTAACACAGTTCCCTGTAAGACCAGCATGCCAAGGGAGCAAAGATGGGCGCAGGTATATTTGCTTTTTTTTAGCTTTAAAAAAAAAGTAGAATTAAATAAATAAAATGTATATTTAGTCGATGTCCCACAGTGGGGAAAACCTTCCATTTCTAATTTGTTTACCATTCCAGAAAAGTGTACATGACTCTACTGAACCACAATGGTGGCTCTAAACATGTTGGGAAGCTGTTTTTCTTTGGGCCCTTTGAAGTCTACTCAGTGGTTAGAATGAACAGTTGTGAACTGTAATTTGTCAGTCCATATGTACTGTATGTTTAGCTGGTATTTCCTGAAGTATTAGTGCTAACGCTAGGCTACCCTTCTACTTAAAATGTAAAGGTTGAAGAGCTTTGCAAAAGCAACATGTTATCTGCTATTCCAGCTTGTTATAGGCTGCATTATTGTGGACATGACACTAAAAAAGGGAACTGTTCCTATCTACACTTGTACTTATTTGTAAGTGAAGCATCCAGATTCTTTTACCAGTGACTGTTGATTTTATTCTATTCTTATTCAACAGTTTCTCTTTCTGCTCTTTCAGTTGTCGGTCATGTTGAACAATTTTACGGTGTTTTGTTGCTGTTCACTGAATCCTAGAGAGCTACTGAGTGAAGGTCACTGCTAAATGTCAAACTAAATTGTTTGGAAGAAACAGGTTCCGTGTTTTTCTACTTAAATTGCTCCAAACAGACAGCTATCATGTGTAATGTTGAAGTTTCACAAATAATCAATAACATTGTCAACTTTAAAACATTGAAATCAGCTGGTTGGTGGCAGTCAAACTACCCATAATTACAGTCATTCTTCTCATAATAAGGTTCCATTAGCCAGAGCTAAAATTTGCAGAGAGTTCGGGGAACTTTAAACAACCTTGACATTTAAAGGTCATTAGCATTACACACTGAGCTGCAACTCTCTGTGATGAATCAGCAACGTGTACTGAGGCAGTCATGGTTATTCTTTATAGCTGAATGGGGTTTCCATGTTCCAATGAAAGGGGAAGCTAAATGAAAGTGTCTTCATTCAATCAGTATTTTAGCAAGTTTGTGTATAACCTTTTTTGTTAACGCCCTTAATTCTCTACTGTGTGACTGAAATAAACAGTAGATTACTTTTACAGGTTTTGGATGACATATACAGTATATCATGTGAAATAAAGAGCAAACATCAGGAATATGTTCCTACATTTCAATGTCTTAAGGGCTTAATTGACAGAGAATAAAGTTATTAAGGTGTGGCGAAACCAACAGAACGACCAGTTTCAGAGAGTAATGAATAGAAAAACACAGGGGTTAAAAAGGTGCGTTATGACTGCATGGAGTTTCCCCAGTGAGACAGGAAGCCTGTTCCGTTGTGGTTACTAGAAACTAGAAAGAGACTAGAACTAGAAATGTTTAATTAGCCCATGATGGCCTGCAGTTTCTCTCTAGCAAGAAAATAAAGAAATTCAAAGCTCTGACGGTATGGTCTATATTTATTTTCTGTTTTGTGCCGTAATGCCTTTTCTGTTGATGTTAAAGGGTTCTATGCAACAACAACAAAAATCTGCTTCACTAAAAGGATAGATCCTATTAATTGCAACTTGAATCAACTTTCATTTATAAACAACACTAAAGCCATATTATTCAAAACATTTCATTTAGAGGTGCAACTGAAAGTGAGGGAACCTAAATACAATTTTATTTCTATGATATAGTCTCTCTGTTATAAGATACCGATGCCTTATTGCACCGGCAAAGTGTTTACCCTCAATGTTTTGTTTGTAAATTGAGATGGATGTTACTTACTACTTGGGTGTGGGTAATAACTCAATTTTGTTTTATCTTCCAGATAACTCCGACCATAGGGTTTGTTTAAACTAGTCTGATCATCTGTTTGTGTTTCTTGCCTAAAATGCAATTTTTCCCTGACTGCAGTGTTGCATAAAACAAGAATATCTCAATATGGATTTTAAACACATTTTTCTGCAATTTAGCCCCACTTATCTGGTATCTTTGAAAATTCTAGGTGCTCAACTAAAGTTTAAAGTAAGTTCAAACAATGATTAGCTGAACACTGCTAATACCAATAGGTTGAAGAACATAACTATCACTTTACAGTAGACAAGGTTCTCATTAGAATGACTTATTTAGGTCCAGGGTTGACTTCAGAACTGCATCTGTCGGGTTTGTGATACAACAAACTTAAATGTAAGTCAAAGTTTTTCAAAACTCTGGCTCAATATGCATTTCTTTGTGGGCTAATGCTTCTTTAGTTTCTATGTTTTTTATTCTTTATTTTGAATTTGCACCTTATCGTTTCAGTTATTGTGTACGTTTATATATATATATATATACACACACACACACACACACACACACACACACACACACACACACACACACACACACACACACACACACACACACACACACACACACACACACACACACACACACACACACACACACACACACACACACACACACACACGGTATTTGAACACCCTGCTATTTTGCAAGTTCTCCCACTTAGAAATCATGGAGGGGTCTGAAATGATCATCGTAGGTGCATGTCCACTGTGAGAGACATAATACAAAAAAAAAAAATCCAGAAATCACAATGTATGATTTTTTAAAACTATTTATTTGTATGATACAGCTGCAAATACGTATTTCAACACCTGTCTATCAGCTACAATTCTGACCCTCAAAGACCTGTTAGTCTGCCTTCAAAATATCCACCTCCACTCTATTTATTATCCTAAATTAGATGCACCTGTTTGAAGTCATTAGCTGCATAAAGACACCTGTCCACCCCATACAATCAGTAAGAATCCAACTACTAACATGGCCAAGACCAAAGAGCTGTCCAAAGACATTAGAGACAACATTGTACACCTCCACAAGACTGGAAAGGGCTACGGGGAAATTGCCAAGCAGCTTGGTGAAAAAAGGTCCACTGTTGAAGCAATCATTAGAAAATGGAAGACGCTAAACACGACAATCTCCCTCGGACTGGGGCTCCATTCAAGATCTCACGTTGTGGGGTCTCAATGATCCTAAGAAAGGTGAGAAATCAGCCCAAAACTACACGGAAGGAGCTGGTCAATGACCTGAAAAGAGGTGGGACTACCGTTTCCAAGGTTACTGTTGGTAATACACTAAGACGTCATGGTTTGAAATCATGCGTGGCACGGAAGGTTCCCCTGCTTACACCAGCACATGTCAAGGCCCGTCTTAAGTTTGCCAATGACCATGTGGATGATCCAGAGGAGTCATGGGAGAAAGTCATGTGGTCAAATGAGACCAAAATATAACTTTTTGGTTATTATTCCACTAACCGTGTTTGGAGGAATAAGAATGATGAGTACTATCCCAAGAACACAATCCCTACAATCTCTAAGGCATTATGTGTACAGCAAAACATGTTTCCTTACTGTGCCAATAAACCTTGAAATTTAATTAAAAGAATCACCAGCAGTTCTTTATTGTGATGAGCAACTGAAGGCCCATTCTTCAACTTCAAACAAATATAACATTTAAGAATTAGATTTGTAAGTGATTCCTATAACCTTCCAATCCAGAGATAGCTCAGCACAAGAATATGCTTTTAAAACCTTGAATCCTGCGATAAAGGCCAAGTCACAGCCAATACATCACCCCAACAACACGTTCCAAGTTTGGGTTTCCTCTTCCAAATATTGCTGCCATATTTCCAAAACCCACAGTGAAACAAAAGCGTTTCAAAGCTAGTTTTGCTTTTCCAAAAGTATAAACAATGTAACCTTGGCAGTGTCATACTGTAGCATAAACAATGTATCTGACCTTCAATGCAGCTGCAGAAAGAGGACTGATCGACGGCCAAAGGAAGGCCAAAAGAGGGTCAAATGACCAAATGATGCTGCATGTATCATATCCAGCCATACTGTAGATTTGACTCTCAGGATACAAAAGAGAATTTTCATTTTGCACTTTTTAGCAATTTCAATTTGTCTCATTTCTATAAACAAAGAAAGAACAAAAACGCCAGGCATCTTTCAAAGCCCGTCAGACCTTTGTACCATCTGGAAGATGTTTCTAAGAATTTTTGTACCTTTTTTTTTATAGGCAGTTCTGGCTATGAAAGACCACAGACGTGGCTAGCCAACGTGAGTTAGCCAAATGACTGCAAACCCAGAAAACACAGCACAGAACATTAGAATCGTGCCCTTTTGTGTGTAGGAGGTTAAAGCAATATAAGCTACAGAGTTTTCTTATTCAATCATTGTGTGTGTCTCAGGGATGAGACAAAACTAATGAGAGAAAGATGAAAACAATGTGAACTGATTGTCCAATATTATTAGCTTCCTATATGAGTTCAAAGTAATCACAATTTACATTCACATGAGGTGCTTTAATGCTAAATAACATATTGGTACAAGATCTATGAAATGCATTTGGTGTAAGGTTTAAATTATATTAATTTTATACTTTTTTGTCCCATCTATGCACCCCTCCCAGAGGATGTTATTCAAAATAGCAGTTTTTAGCTCAGTTTAACAAAAATTGTCAGACTGACTTGGTGTCCACGATGTCGTAGAGGTTCTTGAGAAAGTTGGAATCCAGGTGGTTGTGCTCGCTGGTCAGTGTGTGGAAGTAAACCATCACATACTCCTTCACTGTGATGTGGTCCATCACATGGATGAAGTACAGCAGGGCCTGCACATGCAAACACAGACCAAATCAGTGTACTTATACTTTTATAGTCCTGGATTCTCCACAATTTTCTATATATTCTTTTACAGTTCAATATCATTTGGTTTAATAGCAGATTTTCACTTTTCAATCACTCTTGTGTTTGTTTTACAGAGAAGTTTTAGTTTCTTTTGGTTCGAGTGTTAAGTTTCCCAGAAGATCTGAATAGGTCTCAACAGCATTTGTTTCAAACAGGTAGTGTGGAATATGATTAAATGAAATACATTTGCACAGTGTGCACACAGCCATTATAAGCACATGATTGGCTGAAACATCAATAACAGCATTTCATTTTGAGATAATTATTTTATTTTGTTACCTTTTCAATGTCAATAAGGGTCACTGGGATGTTTCGTCCAACCAAAATAATCACTGTCCTGCCACACATATCCACACCTGTGGACATACACATTATTAACAGGTTACACATGCACGTATGCACAAACGCATGCTGGTTGAGCTGGTGGAGCTCATTCCGCCTCCTCATGTAAATGAAACCCATCCCCACAAAGAAAGGGACATTTCTTTGGAAAAGACTGAGAAGTGGTCTGCATAACAGAAGTTCAGATGTTTTTAATTTGGTATTTTATTCTGTGGTGCATGTGAATTCTTCTGAGGGCTGTGTTTTTAAACCTGTGTGTACTCTGTGTCCAGTGTACTCAAGTTACTGTTACTGTTACTCTGTAATCATTCCTGTGGAACAACCCTGACAAACAAACAAAGGTTCTTCATGTTAAAACCCAAAGGATGAGCCATATCATCTTTTTAGTCTAATATATGCACTCCTCCTAAACTTACTCAGATCTTTTATTGCACTCTGATCTTCCTGCACCGTTGCACTTGTTTTGCACATGTTTTGGTTTTGTCTTGATGCTTTTTTATTTTGTCTAACATTTGTGGTTCTAAAGAAACAATATTTCATTTCAACCGTCTTCCTTACATCTAAACACATACACTGTTTGAAATAAATAGCCTGTTTTAAACATAATGTGGAAATCCAATCCAACATCACCCGATATCAAACGGTGATGTTGCCTCACCCGGCCAATATATATTTTTGTTTTGAGAGGACATATACTGGTCGATAAAAACAGAGGGCTCTAGTCATAATCATCCTCATAAGACAATTAACCACAACATTACATTTAATCCATGTGTTGTGTTTGACTGCAATTAAAAGGCATTACTATTTAAATCAGAACAAAGTGGATATAATCATTTCACTGGTTTGAGAAAGCTGTCCATGGAAGTTTTCAAATATAATTTATAATTTAATTTAATTCTGTGATCGTGTGCAAATTGGCTTTTTACCCGCATTACTCTTTTTTAACTTGAATTTGACTGTGAGCAACTGCAACTAAACAATTTCCCTGAGGTATTCTGATTCTGATAACTAAATTAGGTAACACTGGGGCTAAACTGTAAACAACGCTGCCACCTACTGTTTGATAGGTATGTATTTGCACATGCAGGTGTTTAAATGTATCTAACTATTCTCAGCGGGCTTTCATGGCAGGGTCAGCATGAAGGGGACACTAGTTTGCAGGAATAGATCAGAATGTGTATAACTATTAGAAGTGTCTCACAAATAAAGAGTCGTTTTGAAGATAACACTGTCTTACAGAAATAGATAAACTGACATGTGCAAGGACAAAAAGAATATAAAAATTCTGTTATTCTGATGTTTATTGGTCACTCTTGTACAGACATCTGTGTGTGTATTTTGTCATGAAAGTTAGTTTACTGTTTGGAGAAAGCTGAAAATGATCTAAAATCTTTGAGCTTGTCATTTTTTAAGTCTCCATCATCATTTCCTGATCTCAACCCTGATATCAATGTTGCACCTTGTGACAGCTAAGGAAGGACATGAGGAAGTTGGATTTCATTTTTTGAGAAAAAGACATACCAGTTTGATATAGGGCTTTCAGTGCAGCAATGTCTGACAGATCCTCTGCTCTCGCGCGACAAAGCCAGCGATTGTAACTGCGGGGGTGGGGGAGAGAGAGAGCGAGAGAGAGAGCGAGAGAGAGATTCATTGTTACATCGCTGCAAAACAGCATGCAACACAGATTGGTCGTTCTAAAATGTCTAAAATACTGCAACAGTTTACGTGTATCTAATTCAAGATACTTAAATGAAATATTAAATTGATAATTAAATTCAAGTTTTAGTTAAACCTTTTCATACAGGCATATTGCTCTGCATGCTCTTGTGTTACACCTGTGATTACTTTGCAGCCTTTCTCTTTTTCTACCGTTTATGGTCTTGAACTTGTGAGGGAAAATTTCAATGCAAGCGTCCTTATGGCATACATTTACGCACAACATCTCTTACTACAGCCAACTACTGATAAAAGCCAGAAATGCCAATGCTAGTGTTCCTGGGACACAACTCAGCTGATCACAGCTAAAAGTTGGAGCAATTTGTATTGTATAAAATGTTGTGTTTTTTCCAGTGTTCAGTTATTTTTGTGTGGTTTTGGACCCTTACTTCCTCTGATGTTGTTTGTGGATGGCCGCCTCTGACATCTGGCCCTGCAGGATCTGTTTCCGCTGTTTGTCCACATCACCCTCCATCCGGGCGAATGCGTGATTCCCCACCTGCCCAAGATCTGACTCCAGACTCTCCTCTTCAGAATCATCTACACAAACAAACAAATGACAACTGGACTTTTATTTTATTTTACTAGATTAAATGAATTTATGATGGTAGTGGTAGCACACACAAGAGTTGCGGTAAAGTTAGATAGGACAGATATTGCAGCACCTCTTCTTAAAAGAACTAAACTAGTAAATTATCCTGGGCTTCATTTTGATATGATACATTTTTCCCTGAAAATATCTACTGTATGCTTGAATCTTTCAAGTTGTAAAGTTTTTATGGGGATGACATTATGTGTGTGTGTATGTTTGGGAAATAGCTGCCACAGAGGTCATACACTCCGAAGAATTAATCCAGGTTTCTCTGCATGTTTTTCTAGAAACCACATGCATGGACATGTACATGACCATATTATCTACATCCAAATGGGCCTGTGTATCTGTCAGTGTTTATACATCAGCCTGTTATTGGGCTTCACTTGAAGGCAGCCTGCTTGCTTTGGATCAACACACCAAAGCCACGTCTCACCACTTTTGAAGCGCCATGCCAGCAGATTTTCAAGCTGGAGGTCAATGAAGTTAACATGCTCAACGCAGAAACCACAAACACATCTTTGTAATCCTTTGCAAACACTTAGACAAAGTGCAGGCAAAAGCTTCAAAAGGTAAACTAAATAGGTCATACAAATTACAGTTTACATGAGGGTTTAAAGCTTTAAAGAGAGTTTGAACTGAAGCTGCCAATAGTCAAAATGCTTTAAAAATCTTATTTTCCCATTTTTGTTCTTCTCTGCCCGTTTTATTGTCTCTGCAACAGAGCCAACTGCTGTAGAGTCCTACATTTTGGGCCTTTCTCAGTTCCTTCATGACTACAGCAAAAACTATTAAAAGATATAAATAAAAGAAGAAGAAAAATGTATTGTTGGATCACACTGAGCTTCTGGAACAGGTTCAATGTGACTTGATACAGATTCTACAAGTTTCTGGAACTAGAATCTCTCATTTTGTACTGGTCTGGTGTTTAACCTTTCTATCATTTAGAAGTATACTGACCGAGGGGGTTTGAAGAAACTGACTGTGACATTGTCGCATCCCCAATCTTAGTCAGGCCTGCAGGTCGTAAACGGAAACTCTTTGTATTATGCAGATGACACTCCAAATGAGCAAAATGAACTCCTCCAGAAAGGTGGTTCACTGAATGAGTGAGTGTGTGAGAGGGCGTGAAGGTACTAGTGTGGGTTGAAGGATCCAGGAAGCCAGATGTGACCGCTCACTGGCCCGGTTGCAAAATATTTTGACTCCCTGCTGTTCCACGGCTAATGTCTGACCTCAAACACTTTGTCCTCATCAGAATTGAATCCTCATCCAGACCTTCATTTTAGGACTATATTTGATGTTACAATGTGCTGAGCTGTTAACTAATCAGCTGTAACACAGAACCCATCCAGTGTCCACTGGCTAGTTGTCCAAATGGCCGACTGACTGTGTGGTTTGTTGACTGATTCCTAGGTCAACGGACAGACTGCTTAAACTGGTTAAAAGAGACAGAACAGACTGGCCACCCTGACTGAACAAAATTGAAAACAAAAATTGCGTTGGATTGTTTCAAAATTAAAAACAGAAACACTGTAAACATGAGAACCTGCACATTATTAAACTATTAAAAACGGTCTTTGTTGTGCACTTGCACTTTCTTGGTTAATTTTGTGCCTCAAACTGAAATAAAAGCAGTCATCTGTTTGAAGTCAAAATTAAACTAGGTCAATAAACAAACAGTTCCTTTTCCTCAGTTTGAGATGACTGGACACAGAGATGGAGAGGAATAAAGTAATAAATTAAGCCTGTATGACTCTAAAAGCCATGAAGTCAATTGATCTTGCACTGTTTTCTATTGACACAAGAAAAGAGTCTGATTCCAAAATTAAATGAAGTTGAAAAAAAGATGCCTATTCTTAAAAATAGATTGCTGACATGAAAGTGAAGCCCATTACGTGTCCTTTTTATTGCATCTCATCACATTGTATATAGAAATAGATTTGTGTACCTTCCAGGGTGCCTGGTTTCTCTGTGATGCGGATCTGTCTCTCTGGGACAACGGGTTCACCCTCAGAGTTGCCAATGTCAGCTGGGATGAGAGGCAAGCAGGCCCTTTCCTCTTCCTCAGAGCGAGGGAAATACAGAGGCAGTAGCCTCTTGTACAGCCGCTTCAGGAAAACACATACACACCTCAGTATTCATATTAATGAAACTAAAAATATGTGTTAGACAGAAGGCCAGCATTGGTTTAGTCTCTCTTAACACCCAGAATCTATCTTTTTGAATCTGCCATTCTGCAAGACATTAAAAGGTGTCAGTATAGTTCGACCTAAATACCTTTTGGGACACGGACCCCCCCCCCCCCCCCCCCCCCCCCCCCCCAAACAATGAGCGGGGAGCACACACAGACTGCCAATACTGCTGTGACACAGAGCTAGTTGGCTGACTGGGTTAGTTGTTAATTTTAAGAGACCTGTCGTTTTTTTCTCTTTTGTATATTTACTATTGCTCTTCAATAAAGCAAAAGTATTTCTTATGCAATTACTCGATTAATTGTTAATATAATTGGTGGAATAATCGATTTCTAAAATAATAGATAGCTGCAGCACAAAGATGCCCTAAAACAGCTGACAAAGTTTAAATAGCATTGGTAAACATAGTGGGTGTGCTTTTGTATTTACTTCTTAATTAATGTAATTTTAATCACGAGAAAATGACCTTAATTCTTAGTGTGGGGTGAGGAAACCATATTTTCGCCGCAGGTTCTGGGCATGAATAAGAAATTCTTTTCAAGTCCTTTAAAAACAGGGGATTTTTTTAGGGAATTAGCACAGAGTTAAGTTACACAAACCTCCTCTGTGTCGGACACTGCGAACACCACTGTCTCCAGGCTGTTTCCATGATTCTCCAGGAACCTGCGCACTGTTCCTTTAAACACACAAGCACACACTTGTGTTAACTTACATATTATGTAAGACATGCAAAAGACAATTAAAGACAATCAAAACAAGTTTCAAATATCTCCAAAGTGCTTGTTTCAAAAACCCAAATATTTTCAGTAAATCTGCACATTCAAGAAAATTGCGGCTGAATGTTGCCATTTTTAAGTGGCTTAAACAATCATCAAAATCTTTGTTTTTGTGTGGATGAAGTTATCAGCTAATGTTGTCAGCATTAACTGGACAAATACTGGGACAATAATAACACACACTGTAGGTATGCATTTGTGCTCAACTACCTAATGCATTCTAATACAGTTCTGCAATAAATCCTACCTATACAAAAGGTGATAATGAGTCTTTGGATCCATAAGGTGTTTATATAAATCTAAACATGAATGTTTCAGTTATTTTCACCATAAGATTATGATGTTATCATTGGGCCATCATGTGTGCTTATACTGAACATGTAATTTCCTTTGAATAGTATCCAGCCATACAGTAAAGATTGGCAGTGTTGTAATTACAGTAAATGTGTGTGTTTGTCTGTATAATTTTTTAACCTAATTTTGGAGAACAAGTCATATGCGTGTGTGTCTGTGGGACTGGAGTTAGAGTTTCCAAGGCGATTATCTTTATGGGAGACAGAAAAAGAAAGTGTGACATATGACACGATAAAGCTTTTTATTACCACAAGTTGTGTATCTCTGTACCTCAGCGATAAAAAAGCTATGTATCTGTGTTTGTGTCTTACTGAAAGCTATGTGTGTAGCGTCCTCCAGTGGGTAACCTCTTTTGGCCGTGTTCACCACACAGAGGCCAACAGACGCCATTGACTGCTCTCTGAAGGGACAAAAAACAAAACAATCTCACATACTGTACACCACTTTTACAATACAAATACACACACACACACGCACGCACACGCACGCCATTGCAGAACAAATTATACTTCTCATTTTAAAAGAAATTAGTTAAAAAGAGACCATTATCAGAACTTTGTATATGTTCATATCAATGTTTTTTTACATGCTACTTTATTTACATTTATATACGTAAAAATATAATGTTATTAAATATAACATTTTGTATGAAGAATTTATTTATATTTTTGAAGTCCAGGGCTATTAAAGCCCACTTTGGCCAATTGGTAAACCACATTCAGAGCTGCTGTATTAAACAGTGGCATAATCAACAGAAAGCCTGAATGATGCAGCCTGAGGCTGTAGTGTTTTGAATGTGCAAATTCTTCTATCTTTCACTTCTGAATAACTGCCTTTCACATTGTTACAACTTCAATGATTTAAATTCAAATATTTAACTAGGTTTCACCATGAACCCCAAAGACAGATGCATCTTTTCTAGAACTGTGTTATTGAAATGTTTATTCCTGAAGTCTTTCCAACACATTTTTTTGAGAAAAACTGGGGATCTCGAGTGGCTTTCATCAAACAATTGTTTATTTTCCTCAGTCAGGCACAAATATTGTTTATCAAATGGAATCATAGCTGAGAGGTAAATAATACAAATCTAAATAACTACAATGCAAGTTCAACTCTACAAAGAATGAATGGATTTCATATCAGTAATGTAACATGTTGCAAGTGGTGAGAAGTGACGTGTGTTTATAAAAGTATTTGATTACATTAATACTGCCTGCCTTAACCTTGACCGATGTGCTAACTGACTGATTGAACAACTGTTTGATATGATGGTTCTTACACGGCCAGCTGCATGGTGTTTCTGTAGCAGCTGTAGAGCGAGCTCTCTGCTGCCGTCCTGTATTTGGCTTTGTACTTTGGTCCCACTGTGTGGACGATGAACCTCGCTGCCAGATTGAAGCCTTTGGTCAACTTCGCCTCACCTGTCCGACATCCTGCACACAAACATGCAAATAAAACATTCAGCGAGTAGAAAAAATAAATAAAAAAGGCGTACAATTAAAACTGTATTCAATTTTCTTTAGTATCTAGCCATGCAGATATTTAAGCTTTTAAGATATCTACCTTTAAAACTTGCAGCGTGCCCCCACCCCAAACAGAATTACAAGGAATGACATATTTGTGGTGCTCAAATGTAAAGTTTACAACAGCAGCAGCTCTTTCCAGAACAATGTCCTGGTTTATAACAAGTTCTGAAAATATCAATCAAGGTTTTTAATCGGTAGAGAGTAGCTCTTTTGAAAGGAGTAAGCATTGTTTCTGGAAAAAGATATTGGCTGCTGAGATTATGAATCTGAACACCTAAAAAAAAACATTGTTTATACCTCTTTTTATTTGGATGCCAGTAGAAGCCTAAAAAAAAAAATCATGAAACCTCAACAGACAAAATAGAAAATGATCTGCCTTGACATAAAATACATTTGTGTATGTGACAACTGAGACACTCCATCCACTAAATAAGGCCCCAAGATGTGTCTGAAAGCTTGAAAAATGTAGTTGTTAACTGATTCCTCATGGGTGCGGTATTATGTACACTCTCCCTAGGATAATATGTCATACTGGTTTGCATTTCTACACGAGAGAAGCTGTGGAGCATTATAATATATATCAGAGTAGCTATAGCAGTTACTGTACAATCCTTTTTTATTAAAGTTCAGCTGAGCATCATGTGCCTGGTTATGTCTCCAGTGAAGTCACATTCATGTTTGGTGGATTCCCACTATCATCTGCTTCCAGACTCCACAGCATCACTGAGCAGCCAAGGCAAAATCAAACCTTTATTTAGAGTGGGAGCTCATGTTTCCAGTTTTTCCCCCTCAACTCTACCTTTGAGTTTGAGCAGCTCGTCTCGGAGCTCGGGCCCTGCCAGCTGATGGACTCTGTCAGACAACGGGTTCTTGTCGTTTAGCGACTCGTTGCTGGTGTTCAAGATGGCAGTGCAGTTCAGCAGGGCGATGTCACCACAGCTGTTGTGGAAGACAAATAAAAGGTTTTGAGTTAAATTTTAAATAGAACACGCATATACAAATAAATATGTAGGCACAAAATGTGAGCAACACTGTAAATACATTATACACACAGACAGTATATCAGTATGTGTGTGTGTGACCCCAAACGTGTTTTGTATGTTTTTATTGTACCATTCTTCTGAGGGTCCTCATGTTATATTGCTGTTGGTGTACACTCTCATATTGCTTTTTTCAACATTTCTCTGGTATTCATCATTAGAGACACTCTCTATTTGCCAATATCAATGTTTTATACCTGCTTCAGTAGTCATTGCATTGAATCTCCAAATATCAGCAAAAGGGCCACTCCAGTTGTATTCCACTTAATCTCAAAACACTGGAGCAGTGACTGGTTGACCACAAACATATCATTACTCTGTACACATTTATCTAACTAACCTTAAACACATTTAGCCATTTATTATTATGATTCAGTAAAGTAATTTCTTCACTTCAGTTCACTCTGAAGCCCTTCAGGGTTTGTTTGAAAAGAACAATGAGGAACTACTCGAGCTTTCTTGGAAAGCATGTGGTCACAAGACAAGTTGAGCCTCCAGGATTGAGAAGGAAGGGTTGATTTCTACATTAACACCTCTTAGGTTGATAAGAATGAGTCACAATGCTGCCAGCTACCTCTGAATAAAAAACCAGACCTTGTTGGCAGTCACAGCCTTTAAGATGCTGTTTTACAGAGTCTTACATATCAAGGTTATGGTAACTTTATTAATACCCGTAGGTAGATTTGGTTTTGAGTGGATAAGCCTCCTTTTACACACACAATCAGCAGCACATGGTAGGATGTAACATGACAAAGTGACAACAGTGCTCAGTACTAATAATACAAAAACAAAAAAAACAAATACATGAATCAACAGTACAAAAGTAAAAAATAAGGTGGCAGACCTGTATTGCTATTACTTATTGATTGTACTGATAGCTACTGGAACAAAGCGGTTTGTGTATTGCTTAATTCTATAGGCTGGTACTTTGAACTTGCATCCGGACGATCAGAGCTGAAATTCACTGTGTGGAGGGTGGGACTGGTCTTTCAAAATAGATCCAGCTATCCTCTGTAACTATTTGAAAAACAGGGATTCTGGGTTGAGCTGTGGCTCTCCCATCAGCCTTCTGGACCACTTCACAATTTGGTTTAGATGGTTCCTATTTTTAAGAGACAGGTTCCCAAACTGTAACACCAGTAACTGATTCAATAAGAGCATGATATAATAGAGAAATTGAGGTTTTGTCAATGTGGAGGGAGGACAGTTTTCTCTAAATGACATTGAATATGTAATTGGCCAGACAAGCAGCTGAGCTACATCGACAACAGCATTCCAGTCTCACCCTGGAACAAAATTAATTGCATGCAGCTTGTGTCCGAGTCATTTTCAGGGGTGTGCCACATCAAACTGTTCATGATAACAATGGCAGAACTTTTTAATTTGGTAAGAACAAGGGGTTAAGCGAGTCTCCACAAAGCGTACCTCATATTGTTTGTTAGAATCCTTTTGATGCTAACAAGCCATCACCTGACAATAGCATTCCATTGTCTGCCATTCTTTTGGCATCACTTTGAAAGTAAATAATTTTATTAACCATTAATTTGACTATGGTCTATGGCTAAGAATTGAGACACGTTGACATATTTGACATGATAACAGCAGCAACAAGCATGTCTGCTGTGAAGCAGTTGTTCCCAAAAAGGAGTTGACTCTGGTCATTTGGCAGTGGTGTGGTTGTGAGGTTAGAACTAAAAAATAAGCGTATGCCGTAAGAAGATTTAAGAATATGGTAACACAGGAAATAAATTTCACAGACTTTGAAAGCCTAATCCTTGGCAAGTTGTTTTAATAATTTAATAAATCAATAATACAATTAATAATTTTAAATAAATCATAATCAGGGTTGCCACAGGTTTCACCAAGTCAAATTTAAGACTTTAAGACCATTATGAATGACATTTAACAAGGTGCTCTAAGCGACATCACTTCTTGTTAACGTTCAAAGTATTTTCAATCATCTGTTTAATGAGCCCCATTTACTGTAGAAGTTGTGAACTAAAAAATAAAAACTTTTGCAAATGCCTCAAACTTATGTCAAAGTGAACAAATAAGCAAACACAAATACTGTACACAATGTCTTTATGTGGCTTCAGTGAATTACGTCATCAGACTTTGAATCAGAGGTGAACATTTCTTTTTAAAATAAATGTATGTAACCAACTGTATGACTGTTTTTTGGGAGATTTACCTGAAAGATCATAACAGCCTCTCATATTTTCATGCGATTAATTTCCTTCTGTAATGATGATGCAGACTGGCATTTAAGTAAATGCATGCTTGTAACATGTTTGAGGGATCTCAAGCCTGTTTCAGGGTTCTACCATCATCCTTAACCCGGAGGTCAGGAGCTCTCCAGTTAAATCTGAGGAGCAGTGAAATGATTACCATAACAGAAAATATATAGTTTCGTGAAACTACATTGTACATTGCTACTTAATTGTCTTTTTTTACACTGACAAATACCGCTAACTTTATCTTGTTTAAAATGCAACAAAATTAATAAAACTTAAAACTAGGTTTTTATTTCAGAATCAAATCCTGCCTTTTGTTCAAATCAATAAAGAGGCTGGTTGCTGCTACTTTTATGTCTGTACTTGACTATGGTGATGTTGTGTACATGCATGCTTTGTCTCAGAGTTTACATGCACTAGACACTGTATACAATGGAGCTCTGAGGCTCATCACTGGTTTTAAATATCTCACTGTATGAACGTGTTGGATGACCTTCTCTATCAACACAAAGACACTGGCAAACCTTTATATGCAAGTCTATTTTAGGTCTACTTCCATCCTACTTTCTGACCTATATCAGTGTAAATCGGGACTTACAATCTTCATTCCCAGGATCTATTCCTTCTGTCAATTCCAAAGGTTAGAACTGAACTGCTGATAAAGGCGTTTGCGTTTGCTTCTCCCTCCACATGTAACACGTTATAGACATCCATGAAACTCAATGAGCTGGTCTCATTGGTCGCTTTTAAGAGGATGTGGATTGACTTGAATTGACTAGATGTTTTTGTGTATTTTGTGTTTGTATGTGTGTGTATTTGTACTGCTGCCTGTCTTGGCCAAGACACTTGCAAAAAAAAGATTTTTGATCTCAATGTGGTCTTCCTGGTTAAATAAAAGGAAAATAATACTAAAATAACAGAAAATACATCTATGGCGGGACTGTTCACCACTCATGAACTGTGACAAAGTGATCAAAAAAAGCAAAAAAAGCTACCAATGCTTGAGGACCTCTAGTCACGTTGTTGCAGGAATGCGCTTGCTTCTGATGACTGAGCACGGAAGGGGCCGCAACAACAAGGCTCTTACAGAGGAGCCGCTGCCAAGTCAGATTCCGGACGGTCATGTGTTCCTCCACAAAGAGGATTTGATGAGGAGGTCTGATTTGATGAGGTGGTCTGGACTCTGAACTAGGGCTGCACGATATGAGGAAGATATCCAATTGCAATTATTTTGACTGATATTGCCATTGCAATATGATTCCCGAGATAGCAGGGACTGATCGTTTCTGTGTCATTATTTTCATTGAAAAATATTAAAATAAAAAAAGAATGTATTATCATAAGTGGGATTTTTGCAAGGAATTGTACCAATCGTTTTTTCTTTAGTCTGTAAGATACGATTTTTAGGGCCACAACGTCTCTGCAGCACAACAACACATTACTCAGAATGGTGCAAGACATATTTTGCCTTTAACAAATATTGTGCCCCCCCCTTCAGGGATTTGGATATTGCATTAGTCCACTGAAATTCATTGGGAAGCCACTTTGTTTGAACGGTGCAAAGGGCACATAAAGAAATTTGTAAAGATGGTTATGGTTAACTGCTCCTCAGATCTCTGCAGGGTAAATCCAGACAGCTAGCTAGACTATCTGTCCAATCTGAGTTTTCTGTTGCATGACTACAATGACTTTTAAACATAGATGTTCCACCAAAACAAGTTCCATCCTGAGGCCATTTTGAAGCGGCCCCGCGGCTACGTTGGACGCCACGCCCAAGATGATTGCGATTGGTTTTAAGAAATGCCAGTAAACAAGAGCACATTTTTCTCCCATCCAGGAATGCTGTGTGGACTTACAAGACCCTCCTCTGCAGCGCTGTGGGGGAAGGTCTGGCAAAGCGATCCACAATTACCCAGACTGGTAAAATTAATCTTTTGTGAGCAGCTTTTCACCCAACAGCAACAAAGTGAAGAAACACATGAGTGACTCACAAGAGGATGATCTTGCGGTTAATGTCTGGTCTGAAGGGGAAGGGCGAGGGGAAGGCCTGCTGGCTGAGCAGGCTGTCGCTCTGCTCCTGCGGTGTCTTCTCGCCATCTTCATCCAGCTGCTGCTGCCACGTGGGGAGAGTCTGGATGTCCACAAACTGGGAGCGAGCACCCAGAGGATCCATCCCACCTCTGGCACTACAGACTGAGGCTGGAACTCCAAGCAGCCACACTGCAAGCAGGGGAGAAAGATAGAAACTTGCATTACAACATTAGCTACAGAGTCAAATCGATTTTGTTTAGACTAAAATAAAAAAAATCAGAAAGCTGCCTCAAAAGGGTTAATGTTAAATAGTGAAATATCAGCTTAAGTAGTAAAATATCAGGAGCCAGTCATGGGGGTTTGGGCATCTGGTAAGGATGCCTCCTGGCATTTAACCTCGTAGTAGTGGTAGTAGTAGTAGAGAAATACTGTCAATATCATGCAAAATTGGAACATGTTTTGAAATTCATTTCATATTGTGATCTGAATGATACAGGTGTGTAAAAAGTTGACATTGGAGTAAAAGAGGTCTTCTGTGTTCTGTAAGTATTTATTTTTTTAACCTTGAGGGGTAAAGGTTAGGATAGCCGATTGGTCAAGGGATAGGATCTGTAGAAAGGGGGTTACGTTCCGGGATTTGGGACACTAAACCGCATGTATACTAGACTTGTCTGCCTTGACAAGAAGAAAACGCCTTGAACAAAGGGAATACTTGACATTGTTAGCGTGACACCCTTCAAATCTGAAAAAACAAAGATCAGCACAAAAAAACTGCCATATTGCAAAAACTCAGCACTGATACAACTACTTACAGGCTAACGGCAGTCACATACACTATTAACTTTAGACAGCAAACCTACTGAGAACCCTGAATGTAATGACATTATCAGCAGATTAGAGAAGGTTGAACTGTCTGTCTTTGTTCAGTAACGTAGTGATGCCCAAGTCTAAACTCCAGATACCAAACCTTTACCAAAGTTCAGGAATCAGAAATATTTTTGATTATAATCCATATCTTTAAAGGCCGTTTTCTCAGGATGAGTTTTTCTCGTTCCCTGAGCTAGAAATCTCCACTTCAGAAGCACTGACATACACCAAACTTTGCAGTTTAATTCTATTCTGAAGGTTTTTACAGTGAAGGTTGGTCATTTGTAATTCCTAGCCTGATTTATGTAACATTGTATACTTAAAAACATAGTAAAAATGTATTTTTGAATGACAGTATTTAAAAAAAAAAAAAAAAAAAACTATGACTGAAACAAGAATTTTAAAACTAGCTTTATCCAATGTTCAGATTTCTGTTCTGGAAATTAAGTTATGCAAGTTAGCACACATTTAACATTAAATGATGCCTTTTTTGTTTGTATATCTATTGTATATCTATACTCTTTAATCAACCAAAATACAGCAGGATAATGGGAAAGTAAGAAGGGAACAGCGGTGCTGTCAAAAACAATTCCCCCCAAAAAAACAATAACTGAACTCCTCTGTCTTCCTAAACATATTTACGACCGTCCTCAATAGATATATTTGCATGAAAAACCGATAAGACTGTATCAGATCAGACCGCAGTTTGGCTTCACGACCACAACATTCGCGGTTACCCACCTCGTCAACTGTATTTCCGTCAGGCAGTTTGTGATGTCCAAAATTTAAAGAAATAATTAATAAATCTTGACACGACAATTTTTCGACTCAGGAGGTATTGTCGTTCCACTGACTTCTCATTCTAGCGAGCAGAGTAATCACAAAAGCGGTCAAAAATGAAGTTTAAAAGTGCTTAGGTTGGTGTAAGGTTTACACGTTTAGCCTGCATGCTAGCTAGCTACGTGTTTATTGCTGCAACGTCAAGTTGGCTTGAGTAAATAACATCCGGTTGGGAATTTCAGAATAAATGTCCAAGGATCAAGGTTTTTATTTTTTTCAAATTCTCAACATATCTCGACATTGTCCAATGAAATGATTGTTTGCCTCTTATAGTCCTGTCCTTGGAATATAAAGAAAATAAAGTAAGAATACAATATATACAACAACAGTAGATAAAACAGGGCAAAACCAAACAACAAAGATGCAAAGGTAAATGGATATGTAATGCAGGCATGTTATTTAAAGTATTGTGCAAAGAAAAGTATGAAGGACAACAGTGGATGTTATCATCAGCAAGTCCAGTTGATGCCTCAAAAGATATAAGTTTTCATTTATTTATATATTTTAAGTCATATTAGATTTTGTGCACTTTTTACAGGTTTGGAGTGGATCTAAGAAACAACTCTTAAATGACATTAGAAACACAAAAAACATTTTTATCTTTCCGTGCATCTTCGTAACACATCTCGTCTATCCATCAACTTATCTGTAAAATATTCTGTAATAATTCCATATTGTGATCAAGTGTTAAATAATAGCATGGCCAAATTAGAGCTGGTAAAGGGCTTCTTCTTCTACTTCTTTCAACCCTAAAACGTGTATTTACACTGCTTTTTGAGTAGTTTGTTTAATATGCTTTTTTGCCCTATCCTTTCCTCCCCATTGTGAATTCATGCCGATATCAAAACACATGCTTTTATTCTGAAGGGACCATACAAGAACACATCTTTTTCTGTAGGCTATTTAGCTTGACGAATCTGTTTCAATCAGCTGACTAATAAGCGAAAACACTTCCGCTTAGACTGTTACGGGTCTTATGATTAGCCGCGGCATTTTTTTGTGCGCTAAACATCTGACCACTGTTGAAATAAATAAAATGGATATTTACAACACAATCCTAACAAAAGCATAATTTCGGTTTTGCAAGAATTAAAAGCTTCGGCAAGTCTCTTGTGAAGTGTGTTGGCCTTCTTGACAAGGCAGACAAAAGCAACAGAAAGAAAACGATCGAGCAAAAAGAAAACGGATGTCATTCTCTCACAGTTGGGTTCCATCACTATTACTGGGTACTTTGTGTAACTGTATATTATAAAGTTACGTATACTGAAGTGTTGCACAGCATTGGTAAGTCTCAACTATGTACATTTACTCAAATTACTCAAACGTTACATTTTAAATGAAAATACTGTACCTTTGACTCCACTACACTGACGGCTTAATTCAAATTGCATACAAAACATATCTGGAGCTTATAACATCTTTTGTAATACATTAAACTAGCCAACATTTAATACTTTAGGTACATTTTTACTTACACTTAAACATACTTTAACTTAAGTGACATTTCCACTGCATTACTTGGACTTGTAATGTTGTTGCTTTTTTTACAGTATAGTATTCGTACTTCTACTATAGACTGTTATGACTCCTACTTAAGTAATTATTAAGCCACTGAAAAAGGATCTATTATTTCCTCCACCACAACTGTCTATGATTGTTGCATGGTCACGACACTTTGTTTACTGTATCGACTGTATTACTGTGATCTACTGGTTGGGTCTAAAACAGCAGCACAGTGAACACAACACAAGTTTAGCTAGCAGCTGCATTTCAGAGGTAAGCGGAGAAACTAACCAAACATTAAAATATGTTGCGTTAAAGAAATAAATTGTACCTTAATGTAAAATATATACAGAAATAAATCTATGTTATATCAGATTATAGGAGCTACGTTTACTCAAGAACTTCACCACGTGTGTTCAGGAACAAGCGGTGTTCCTGGTTAGGTGCACTCGATTCATTGTACAGCGTTGGCTGGGTGGACAAGGTTGGATGGTTCATGGTTCAGAGGCTCTAAACCCCGACCACGTGGACAATTTGTAATACCAAAACGAACGCTCCTTTGAATAAGCATTATAGCGTGCTTTACCAAGCAATACATGCACTAAAAGTAAGCCTTTATGTTCATTGTCGCTTATTTAAAGCAGAATATACAATATGGAGGTACAGAAAACCGTCTGTGTGTATCTGTGTAGCTATGTATGTATGTATGCATGGATGTGTGTCTCTATCTGTCTATCTATATGTATGTATGTACGTAGATGTATAGTACTAAAAACTAATATTCTCACTCTGGACCACCACATACTTATGAACTGTTGTGGTGTAACGTTATGGATTATGATCAGTGGTGGAAGTAGTACTCAAATATTTTACTGTAAAAGTAACAATAGTACCGGGTAAAAAATACTCAAGTATAAGTCCTGCAATCATAATCGTACTTAAGTTAAAGTACAAAAGCATTAGCATCTAAATATACAGAGGCACATATATACATATATATATCCAGTTTGATGTGGAACAACTTTACTGGTCTGGCCATAGAAAAATGAACATGGTTTAAAAAAAAATATGATAGAATGTGTTTGTTTTGTAAGTACACATACAAGGCTGTTGGTATATTATGGAGAAGAAACTACTCAAAGTAGTATAAAGGTCAGTAAGAAGTAAAATGCCTCAGAGACACCATATAGTAGATTCGTGTGGGAGTAGTTTATGAGTACTACATTATTTTTTATAGTGTGATCAGACAAAGTTGCTCTTATGTTCTTGTGAAACAGGATTCAGAATCACCTGAGGCTGCCGGTCATGGGCTTGACCAAGCAGTACCTGCGCTATGTTTCCAGTGCAGTGTTTGGAGTAATTGGAAGCCAAAAAGCCAACATTGCATATGTGACCCTCCGAGGGGGAGAGAGAGGGCGCTACGTCGCTGTGGCTGCATGTGAACATGTATTCATCTGGGATGCCCGAAAAGGAGAGAAGGTGAGATTTTGGCGTGGTTATGACAGCAGGTTCAGATCTCCAGTCTTCTTCAAACTTTTCAGAATTCAAACCCAGTGTCTGTCTTTCTGTCTAGATCCTGATCCTGCAGGGCCAGAAACACGAGGTGACCTTCCTCTGCCCCTCGCCCGATGGCGTCCACATCGCCGTGGGTTACGAGGACGGTGCTGTGCGGATCTTCAGCTTGCTGAATGGCGAGAGCAACGTCTCCTTCAATGGCCACAAAACTTCTGTCAGCGTCATGCAATATGACACGCTCGGAGCCCGGCTCGTCACTGGTTCCAAGGTAAGTCCGGCAGGATGACAGGCTGAGGAGACAGGAGCCTTTTGAGATCAAGATGAGAATGTAAATTACATGAACGCAATTACACCTGAGACACAGGTGTTAAAATCAGAGGATAAATTGAGTTTTATGTGGTCCTAATCCCCCGCCCCCGGGTGGGTACAGGATTAATCTAATTCCAATCTGAGTTTACTATTTGTTAAAGCATGTGTTGAGCCTGTTATTACCTTTTCCTCCACCTTCAGGACACAGATGTGATCGTGTGGGACATCATCAACGAGTGTGGGCTGTACAGGCTGAGAGGCCATAAAGACGTCATCACACAGGCCTTGTTCCTCAAAGACAAAAACCTCCTGGTCACGAGGTAAAAACCCTTTTACCTGATGCCTTCAACATTATCACAATAATGACAATTGATTATTTATTGAAGACCTGATGCCAGACACTCATTTATGTTGGAGTTCCTCGGACCCTAACATCATTAGATGACATGCAACTTTGGAAAAGGAAAAAAATGTCATTTTATGCATTTAAAATAAAAACAACTAGCTTTTTTTGTCACTTTCAGCAACTGTTGCGAGAAGTTATTCAATATTGAACAGCTTCATATTTACAGATAATAACGAGAGCTTTAGGGTATTTTCCCCAGTGGACTTTCTGGGCTCTGATTTGACATCCATGTTTCTTTCCTCATTCTTTTTTCAGCTAGAACATTTCTACTCAGACATTTATGTGAATATTATACACATTTGGGATACTGTAATTCCCTCTATGCTATCATTCAACAAACAGTAACATTAAGTAATGTGGTGGTTGTGAGTTTAAATGACTTCACACTGCCTTTGATGCCACCATATGAACTTGCATGTGGGTTTGAGTAGTCCTTACTAAACCATGTAATCTTAAATGTAATATAAAGTTTAATGGAACATTGGAATAAATCTACCTTAACTGAACAGTGTCGGAGTCATTGGAATGGTTATATGACTTTTTTTCAAGTTGAATGATGGTCTTCTCGCTCCAGCGGAAGAACCACCCTTTCAATTTTAGCCGAACTATCACGTGATATCAGGTCTAGTGATGTAACAAATTGTTTCACGGCAATGCACACATAAGCCCATTCGGGAACTGGCTAACAAGGTAGCGATGGAGTTTATCAGAGTTTTTCCCAGTATTGTCATGGCAAGCATTGTCGGAGGAACAGAGAAAGAGGAAACAGCTGTTTGACCGAGTGAGGAGTCAGATACAAGTGCCAAATATCTATTCTGAAGCTGTAGGGGGGGCTCTTTAGAGAAACCTGCGAGCAAAAAGTGTCCTTTTAAGCCTTTAACCTTTAATAACAATAAAAAAACACCCTCCTACTCTTAACACTGTTCAAAACAAGAAGTGCAGTGTTGCTAACACGTTATGTGTGTCTGTGTGCTCTGCTGCTCCACAGCTCCAAGGACAGTTTTGTGAAGTGGTGGGACCTGGACACACAGCACTGCTTCAAGACCATGGTGGGCCATCGCAGTGAGGTGAGGGGCTTAAGATTCTATATTCACTAACATAAACCATGTCTTCTTTTTTTTTTTTTTTTTTTTTAGAAACTGTGCCTTCAGGATGTCTGTACGGTTGTAATGTCACTACTATACTATATTAAGGTAGAAAGTGCAGCTACAGTGCCGTTACAGTCATTTCCCGGCTGCTATGCACTGAGTGACTGGAAACCTGGCTGACCAATCAGAGCAGACTGGGCTTTTTCGTGAGGGCTTAAAGAGACAAGAGTGTTTCAGACAGAGGGTGGATCCAGGTATATTCAGACAGACAGTTTGAGTATGAATTAATGTGTTTTTTAACATTAAAGCATGTAAACATGCTGCAAGTATGAGAATGAGCATCAAATGGGACCTTTTAAAGAGTAGTCAGTAAAACTAGTTATGAGCCCAGTGGTTATGCAACTAATTTTAGTAGCTGATTTACTTCCAAACCAACTAGTAGTTACTACGCCTTAGTTTCCACCTCACACCAGACAGTTTACTTAACACAGGTTAACATAGGGCTGGGCGATATGGAGAAAATCAAATATCACAATATTTTTGTAAAAATATTGTAGTGTTGACTATTATTGCTTTCACAAAATATTTACACAAAGATTTTTTGGATAAATGATCATCAGTAATGTGGATATAATGACCAAGTGGGTAAAGGTAAATAATAGAACAGTTACAACAGTCTGGAGAGTTCAGAAAAGGAGATCACTTTACTGTAATACAGCCTTTAAAACCAGCAGAAGACAACACTTATTCCATATTACGATATCGAAATCTAAGACGAAATCTAGTCTCATATCATGATATTGATATAAAATTGATATATTGCCCAGCTCTAGGTAAACATAACCAGTGTTGTTGCACTTCTCAGACTCAATATGATTTCCATGGCTCTGGCTGTTTTCTAAAGAAAAGCTGACCTTGTTTCAGTCTCTTTTTGTGTAAAAAGTGTATTTAATTGTATTACAACTCATGTTGACATTAGGCAAGGAGACAGGATTGAATGATTTAACTGAGTGGAGGCTCATGATTAGATCATTGAGACAATATTCTCGTTGTTGTAAGCAAGAACTTGTACTCAATCTCAAAGAAACAAGACAAGAGTTAATTTGCAAAAACCGATACAAGCCAGTTTTAAAATGACCTAGAAGGATATTCAGAGAGCGAAGACCTCCACCAAGGCACGCCTTATCGCACAGTGTTAATGCACTGGGAACTTTCCCAGTCTGAAACTATTTGTTCCGATTATTTCAACACCACATGAACGTCACACAAATGCCCAATCTTCAAATGTTAACAAAAGTGACAAATATTTGTGGATTTGGATCCTTGCTACACCCTTCCACTTTAGTTTCATGAAAATTGGGCCAGTAGGTTTTGCGTAATCCTGCTGACAGACAAATGAAATTTAAAAAAAACAAACCAAAAACATAACCTCCTTGACTGAGGTAATAAACCAACACCAGTTTGACTAATATTCCCCGGAAGCTAAATAAAATAAAGCCATCTGTTTGTTTGCAAATCAAAACTTTGTGTCTGGGTGGACAGTCTTTGATCAGTGTGCTAATGGTGCCCATATTGTTGAATTGAGAAGTTTACAGATATTAATATCTAAGACTTCTTAGCGTACGATAGAATGACAAAAATAAGCTAAGAGCTTGTGAAAGTCCAGATGTGTTTTAGTTTTACATACCATTTCTAACATGATTTATGTTCAAGCTCTTTCACTGTTTGTTTTAAGTTTAAGATAAGATAAGATAATTTGTTTATTAGTCCCCAATGGGGAAATTACTGCACTACACTCTGTGTACACACTTTTTGTTAGTACTCACACACAGGCCTGAAATACACACACATGCTCAGGACCTATACATGCACTATACATGCAGAGATGTCAGAGTGAGTGGGCTGCCAGCTGAACCAGCGCCCTGAGCGGTCGGGGGGTACGGTGCCTTGCTCAAGAGCACCTGGCAGTGCCCAGGAGGTGAATTGGCATCTCTCCAGCCACTTTGTTATGAGGATTGGAAGATAATAAAATTTTGAAAAGGTGGCAAATATATCTTCTCCACTCTTTTTTGGTCTTTTAAGAGGCTGTATGATTTTTTTGTACCTGGATGAATAAGATGAGTCTTTGTGACGGTGTTTATTTTTCTGTGTGTGTTAGGTGTGGGGCATGGTGCTGCTGAACCAGGAGAACAGGCTGTTAACAGGCTCAGCAGACAGTGAGCTCCGAGCCTGGGACATCAACTACCTGCAGGAGGTGGGAAAGATCAGGCTCCTTGTATAATTTATCAATACACACAGAGAAGAGCTGGGAAGTTAGCTGACGTGCTGATACATGGGGCTGCAAGATATGAGGAAAAATATGCAATATTATTATGTTGACTATTGCGATGATAGTACTTGCAATAAATAAACCGATATTAAAGTGTACTCAGTTCTGCATTTCTGCTGATTTTAGTATTATGCTAATACAACAAACTGGTTGTTGAATTTAAAACAAATGAAAGGAAATCATTTCCAACACTATTTTATTGAACAAACTGAACATTGACTTGAATGGCAGTTACATTTTTAAGTGAATTTTTTTACTGATATTTTCTTTCAGCTAAATAAAACCGCTGTGTCTATTGCAATATGTCGCAGCCTTTCGCAATGTGTATATAGCACAAGTTGATAGTGCGATGCCAATATAAAAACATGCCGCCCTAATACATTGCCACCATGGCTGGATAAAGCCTCACCTACGGACACTTAGCCAAAAGAGATATAAAAGTGAAACTGATGTTGCCTCAGTTGTTGTAAAAGGTCCGTCTGTCTGCTCAGGAGAAAGCTGAAGGTGAGCCCAAGGTAAAGAAGGGGAAAACTCTGCTGGACGATGACGATGAGGACAATGAGGAAGGGGTGGATGATAGTCTTGAAGAGGTACGAGAGTTAACTATTCTTGTAAGAAAATACTGCAACATTTTTTTTTGGTCTTTAGAGGGAAAAAAGGCAAATATATCTGCATAATTTGAGGCCACATAACCGCATTCATATACACGTTACATACATCAATATGCCCCCCCCCCCTCTCTCTCTCTCTCTTAGCGAATCCTGAGTTGTAAGAAAGCCGGATCAATCCTAAGAGAGGCCCGAGACAGAGTTGTTTCTCTGGCAACAGACTCCAAGGCCAGAGTCATTGCCTGTCACGTAAGTGTCAAATCGTCCTCCGGGTCCTCTGACAGATCATAAAAAGTCTGGAATTCCTGATGCAGATGATGTCCGGGATCCTTTTAGAGATGTTCACACCTGTCTATACACTTGTATATAGATGTACTCTTATTTATTCATCTATGTACTGTATATTTTTCAGTAGCTGTATATTTCTTGTATTTTTGGTTGGTGTGTGAGTACAGTTTGTGTGTATGTTGTTAAATTGCTTTCCAATTTAGGATTAGTAAATCGTATGTCAGTCAGTCAGTCAGTTATTGTTTCACAAAGAGTTTAACATGAGCTAGACCGACAACAAAGATAGAAACCATATCACATCCTTACAAAAAACATCATAAAAAATGTGTATTTTACAATCTCATCTCTAGTTCCTTCAGGAATCATCTGGATAACATCTGGGAATTTAATGAAGATTTTCTGCCCAAACCAAACTTAATATTTGTAATTTAAGAAAGGGCCTCTTGTTAGAAATGAAAAGTTTGATCATATCCACAGTAAAGCTCACTTCTGTTCTGCTCTCTTTTTAGAACCATCTCGCCATCTCATGTTGGAGCTCAGATGTCACCCTTTCTTTTGTTTGATCGAGACTTAAGTTGACATCTGAGGCTTACCATTGTTTTCCTGGCACTGTTGGATGTAATAGTTCCGTCATCAGTGGCTGTTTGGCTGATTTAGCACATGGATTATTTTTATTGTCTGTCCTGCTCATTAATTGGGGTTTCTAGATTTTCTTTGTCCACAAGCATGAGACCACAGCGCAAAATCAAAGAAAGGTCTGCAGACCCAGCTGCAGATTTTTGTCCTTTAATCAGTTTGTTTCCTGACCACATGATGATACTGTTTGAAATGATTCACAATGGTGTGACATTAGTTTGATGCTAAGCTTGTTTTTTAATCCTTCCTTTGTGTTTTTTTGGATTAGAAAGAGACACTGTTTACTGGTAAATTATATCCTTCCATGAAGGCTCAGGCAGAATGAACATGCTTGTCGGCGTTGTAGTTGTAGTTTTTACAGTGTGTTCAGTTAACATGACTGAATATAAGGTAGCAGTTGATTGCTGTCCGTCTTAGTTCTATAAAGTTGGCTTGATATGTCAGGACCCTAAAGCTGGAATTACAGGGCGAGTTTTACATTGTAGTACATTCAAATGTATCGATGTTGATATTCTGTAGGAAATTAATGCTATACATATCTCTTTTCATCCTTTATCAGGGCAATGATTCAGTCCTGGAGCTCTTTACTGTGCTGTCAGAGGAGGAAGTGCAGAAGAAAATGACAAAGAAAGTGAAGAAAGCCAAAAAGAAGGCAGCAAAGTAAACATTTTTTTGTGGTTAATTTAAAAGGTTTACATGTTACTTCTTATTCTAGTATTTTAAGTATTTTTTTTTATCTTTGAACCCACTTATACTGATATTGCTACAGTGTAGTAGTTACTCAGTTGCATGCTGAAGCTGGAGCTTGTTGTGTGGCTGCCCCCTTGCTGTAGGTCTCAGGAAGCAGAGCCGGTGGTGGAGAGGACGCTGAAGGATGAAATACTCAGACTGACCAACATCAAGGCCTCGTCCAAGATCAGGTCAGTGTGGAGCCAGTCTCGCATTGCTGGACCTTCCTCCACAACGCTGCGATGGAGGGTCTGGCTAGTCCACACAGCATTCTGGGATAAAAGAAAAACATGCTCCGTTCATTGGCATTTCTTTAACCCATTTACAATCATCTTGGGCGGCCATAAGTTCCTCAGCAAAGGAAGAAACTTGTTTTGCCGGAACATGTGTACATTCCGGTCAGGGGAATTTCCAGCAACACCTAACCGGAAAGGTTGTTGATATACTGTAGACTAGTATAGAGCCAAACACAACAGCAGCTTAGAGGCTAGAGAGGTGAGCTCGCAACCAGCAGGCGTATTAATTCCCTCCCTCTCACACATATCCCCTGCATCCCCCCTCTCAGGTGGGTGGACTGCCTGTCGTGTGCAGGTGGTGAGCTGAAAGTGGCGCTGCTGCTGCAGAACAACACCATCGAGACCTACAGCCTGAGGACTACAGACAAGACCCCCAACGCCAATAAGACGGCTCGCCTCACGCTCGGCGGGCACCGCACCGATGTCCGCACACTGGCCTTCAGCTCGGACAACCTGGCCGTCCTTTCCGCCTCTGGGGACACAGTCAAAGTTTGGAACAGGTGAAAAGTCTTACAGCTCTTATATAAATGTGACCAAACTGATAAAAAGCTGGAAGGTGGTCTCACAAGATCTCCTGCGCTCCCCCCCCGTTACAGGTCAACTCTGCAGGTGATTCGCACCATGGCCTGTGAATATGCCCTCTGCTCCCTCTTTGTGCCTGGAGACAGGCAGATCATCCTGGGAACTAAGGTATTAGATTCCATCTTTGTATGCATTTGCTGCTGTTTGAGAGGGAGTTTTTTTGTTGCGTTCTGACTTGTGACAGGAGGACAGGGTTGCTAGCTGTTAAGAAAAATCTTTTCTACTTCCTAATTTGTGCTGTTTTTTTTTAAGAGCGGGAAGCTGCAGATCTTTGAGTTGGCCTCAGGAAGCCTACTGGAGACTGTAGATGCCCATAATGGAGCGCTGTGGTCCCTGTGCCTGGCCCCAGACCAGGTAAACCTGACTACCTGCAGTCACACCGGTCTTACCCCTTTTTCTAAATGTCTCGTACCATGTCAAACCTTTACACTCATCAGAAAAATAGCTGGCTTTTTGTGCTTTCTTATTTGTTGTGTGTGTGTCAATCCTACAGAGGGGGATTGTCACAGGAAGTGCAGATAAGACGGTGAAGTTCTGGGAGTTTGAGCTGGTGAAGGACGAAGAGACCGGACAGAAGTAAGTCATCACCTTGTTCAAATGAACCTGTATGGTTCATTTGGGACAATTAATCTCATAATTCCTTGCACCTCAAAGTACTCAACTACAACACAGATCTTAAGATATCGTCTCCAGGGACAAAACAATTGTTTGTTTGTATTCTAACAAATGTTAAGTTCAGCTTTAATAAATAAGTCGTTGGTCTAAAGTCACATCAGAAAACTTCAGGTTATGTTTTGCAAGTAACATCTTATTTTCTCTTGTTATGAATGAAAAAAGTTAAAACAGGAAATGTATTAATAAAAGTATAAAGTATTAAAAAGGAAATTCAGGCAAATTTCACAGTTGTATATGTTCATTGTACTGTTAATTTTATTTAACCTTTTACACTGTTTTTTCAGTTCAATAATTGCAACATCTTTCCAGAAGTTAAGGAGTAATCGTGTTAAATTATCGTGATTTAAATGTTGACCGATATTTTTTTTTAAATAATTTTTTCATAATCAAGCAGCCCTATTATAGTTGGATATTTACTCTCACCAAGTAGAATATGCAGTAGTAAGCATACTCTTTGTACTACATATAAACTGGTCTCTACTGAGGTTAAATCTTATATTGAATGTGTGCAACAATTTTCCAACTTGAATTGCTTAATAAAGCACATAAAATCTCAGTAATGAGATTCAGAGACCTGACTCACATGTAATATTTTGTGTGTGTCTGTGTGATATAGGAGGCTCACAGTGAAACACACACGCACTCTGAAATTGGAGGAAGACATTTTGTGTGTGAAGTTTTCCCCTGACCACAGACTGCTGGCCGTGTCTTTGTTAGACTGCACTGTCAAGGTCTTCTACACAGACACACTTAAGGTACACACCACAGGAAATAAGTACGATGTAGTCTGTATAATTGCTTCATTATTGGTGTCAAAGTGTCTGTTATAATAACTGAACATTTCTCCCTCTTGCTGCTTCAGTTCTTCTTGTCGCTGTATGGACACAAGCTGCCTGTACTTTGTCTGGACATCTCACATGTGAGTATTCTCAAGCTGCAAATGTCCTAACTATCCGCTAACCTGCTTTATTTTTCAAGATGTTCTCAACTCTATTATTGAATTTTATACATCTATATATATTTATTTTTTAAGAGTATTTTCGGGGCATTTTAGGCCTTAATTTGACAGGACAGATGAAGACACACTTTATAAATAAAAACTTGATGAGATCAATTTGACCTTCATCCTTGAATTGGCCTTGTGGAGTTTTCTTAAAACGTCCTCCAAACACCTAAAAAAAAAAAATATATATATATATATATACACTGCCGATCAGAGCTGGAGCCAATCAACAGCTGTGACATTTGGCCTGGGAAAAAAGGCTTAGTGGCTTTGTTGACTAGTGGAAAAGGGGCTATAGATGTAAACAAGTCCCTTTTCCACTAGTCAAGAAACCCACTAAGTCAGTGAAAAAGATTACAATCGGCTTATTTCCCTGGGCCAAATGACTGCAGTAGTCACAGGTGTTAATCGGCTCCAGCTCTGATTGGCAGTGATGAAAACCCGACACCCGGGTGGACGCGCTAATTTTTGCCCCCTTTTCTGGTGCAATGCTGTGACTTTTGTCGCCTCCGTCCGTAACTTTGTCACCTCAGCCACAAATTCTGTTTTTCTGCATTCAAGCACTGCTTAAACATCATTCCAATTTAGTCATCACTGGGACTGAATACGATTTATAACTTACCACCAGAACATTTTTACTGGACTCCATGCTACTTTCTAATGTTTACTGTTCACAAACCCTGTTTTTCGGCTCGGCCTTGGCTGTCATTGCATCAGTTTGTTTGGAATCGACTTGGGCTCATCTTGACCCTCAGTTTGGCCTCCCAGGACTCTGACCTCGTGTTTCTGTTAAATAGGATAACACACTTATCGCCACTGGCTCCGCTGACAGAAACGTGAAGATCTGGGGTTTGGATTTCGGCGACTGTCACCGCTCCATGTTTGCTCATGACGACAGGTAACGCCCAACCACACAGACCCAAACCAAATGTTTGTCATGTGTTCACTGGAACAAAAAACACTTTTTTTTATTTTTTATTATTAAATATGTGGTGATGAAATGATTTTCTAGTCTGATGGGTTTCCAGCTGTGACTTCATCTGTTGTGGTCAGGGACTGTGATCCTTGTTCTGTTAACTCGGACTGCCCTGTGACTTCACACCAGCTGCTCCTTCATCTGACCGCTCATCTGTTTTCTCATGGATCATGTCACTATTTGTCCTTTTTTTTCCTGTTATCTTCCTCTTATTTTTGTATTTATTTACAGTCTGTGTTCACTTAGTTTTCTTTCTGTTCTTTAATCTTTTTTATTGTCTCTCTTTTTGTATTCCTTTCTTGTACTACCTTATGATTATTTCCCACTTGTCTTTGTTTCTTCTGAGGTGCCTGCTTTCTTTTTTTTTGCCTTCCCTCCTTTCTAGTTCTGGATTTACTTATTTTCTGTTTTACCCATTCGCTTGGCTGACTTTCTCTTTCTTCACTCTGTTTCTTCTCCACAGTGTCATGTTCCTTCAGTTTGTCCCCAAGACTCATCTGTTCTTCACAGCAGGGAAGGACAAGAAGATCAAACAGTGGGACGCCGATAAGTTTGAGCACATCCAGACGCTAGAGGTGACGCTCGGCTTCATACCCTTGATATTTGTGGTCCAATGGCTTTGATCAAGCATCCTCTGGCAAGCTTCCTTCACATCTGAAATGCTAAAATGAAATACTGACCACACCTCATTGGTCAGCTGTAAAACAGATCTTTCAAAGAGAGATTTGAAAACTAGATTATTTTCATTTGCATAAATGATTTCTGGATCACTTGTGTTGTGCAGTTATTAGTAGGTGGATTCTGCACGGTCATTTGCATTCATAGGCAGTTAAAAGCAGTGGTGGGATGTAACTTAGTACATTTACTCAACTTCTGTACTTAAGTATTATTCTGAGGCACTTATTCTTTAATTGAGTATTTCCATTGAATGCCAATTTATACTTTCTACATGTTGGAAGCCAATGTTGTACTTTTCTCTTCACTACCACCAACTACCAGTTGGATCAATTTAGTTGACTTAAAATATCTAGATTACTAATACAAAATATATCCACTACTTCATTATTATATTATTGTAGATTAAGCTATCCAGCAGTATATAAATTCAATAAAATTAGCTCCACCTCAGTCGTGCATTGCCAGACCTATCTCCACAGCGCTGTGGAGTAAGGTCTGGCTAGTCCACAGATACGTACTGGGATGGGAGGAAAAAAACGCTCTGGGTTGTTTGCACAGCTGACAGTTGTCTTGGAGCCAGTTCTGGACGCAGCGACGGGGGCTTTGTAAAAAAAAAAGTCTCAAGAAGGAACTAGTTTTGGTGGAACATTTGCAACCCGCAAAAGAAAGCAACACACAAAATATTAAATGAGGTTAACTGTTGACACAACACATTAACATGAGCTATTACATTTAGCTGTATACATGGTTAATTGTAAATTGCTCTTACCAGTGTATCGCCATTTGTGACATTTGACTTTTCTCTCGGCCTTACAGGGCCATCATCGGGAGGTTTGGTGTCTGACCATCAGCCCAAGCGGTGACCACATTGTGTCGTCATCCCACGACAAATCCCTGCGACTGTGGGAGAGGACCAGGGAGCCCATCATCCTGGATGAGGAACGGGAGATGGTGAGGTGGAGGGCGGCAGGGACACACAGATTTGACAGTTATTCAGAAACGTAAACAGCGTCTTCTTGTTCTTCCAAATGACCCTCTTTTCATATTTACAGGAAAGAGAAGCAGAGTTTGAGGAGAGCATGGCCAAAGGAGATATGCCAGTGGTGAGCGCTCAGTTTTCAACTTCCAGGCATCAACATTTAAACTCTTCACCAGACATTACCTATACACCAATATTAGCTCCACACTGGCCTGTTTCAAAAACAGATTCCAGTCCCCGTATAGTAGTATGAGCAGCAATCTAGCTGTAATTACCTTCCATAACCAAGGCTGCATCAATCAAAACTTGAAACTTAATTTCAAAGCATAAGGAGCTTTTATCAAGAATATTTGTTCAGTAAGAACAACTCCCAACCTTGCATTTTAGGTCCATGTCCTGTCATTTGTTGGGAGTGCAATCCCAGTCCTAAAACACCACCGTCACTTGGAAGATGTTTGGTACTTTTGGGATGTAAACATCTCTAACAGTTGGAATAGAAACGTCTGGTCAATTAGCTGAATAAGTAATTATATCAATACCAAATCTTTAATTGCCCTGCCAGTTAAAATGAAAGCCAACTCTGTTCTGTTTTTGTGTAAGACGGATGTAAGAGATGCGTCGACTTGTTTTATCTTCAGGTACCCGGAGAGACTGAAGGAGAGGCAGCACCAGCCAGCAAGAAGACTGTTGAGACAGTCAAAGCTGTGAGTTGACTTCCCCTAGTGTTGGATTTCATTTCAAGCACCAATTGGACGCAATTATTTAGTTTGTTTGATGTCATTGACATTAAAGTACTTTTTGTGTTGGCTAAAGCTAGTTGCATTCATCTGTTTTCTGCGCCGCAAACCCTGCCTATTGGGTGCTCAGGAAAACCGGATTGGTTTAAATTCAGTTTGACCCAAGTCTTTAGAAACAACTTAAAGTATGAATAAGCAAGTTTTGTTCTTTATACTCTTGCTGTCGTCTGATTTCATTCTGCAGGCGGAGCGAATCATGGAGGCTTTGGAGCTTTACAAAGAGGAAAACAGGAAGATGGAAGTGTATAAGTATGCTTGTCAGACAGCAGGCAACGAGGTACAGACATCATGCTATAATCCTGTTTTATTCCCTCTGTCGTTGCCCCTTCTTATGAGAATGGGCCATAAAACATCCTGTTGTTTTGTTTTTGGATCCAATAGAAAACGTTCCTTCAGCTTCATTTTCATGATTCAGTATAATCAATATTATGATGCTGCTGCTGATGTTTTTGTTTTTCAGGTTCCTCCACCGAGACCCAATCCTATCCTCGTGGCGTTTGGAAATGTTTCAGTGAGTAGAACAATGGTGTAGGAATAAATGCCAATTTGGCCTCCACTAATGGAACATTATCAGTAATGTATTGTATTTAATTATGTTTTCAGCCGTAGGCAACTTATTCTGTCTTTGTCCCACTTTCAGCCGTCTCGCTACGTATTAGACGTTGTGAAGAAGGTCAGATCGAGGTAAGACGTAAGCTCAGGGTAACGAGACTAAACAAACATGATGTTTCTTTGACTTTACCCATAAAGCTGATCTTTCATCTGCAGTGCTGCATGCATATAAAGCCATGTTTTTGTGCTCCCCAGTGAGCTGGAGGTTTCTCTGCTGGTGTTACCATTTCCTTACATCCCTGAGCTGCTGACGCTGTTCAACGGTTACATCAAGCAGGGCCTCGAGGTGGAGCTGGTCTGCCGCTGCCTATTCTTTCTTCTCAAGTAAGTGCTTCCCCTGTGTGTGTGTGTGTGTGTGTGTGTGGGCAAAAATAAATAAAGATTAAAGAGGCTTTGTATATGGTTGTTAAATGAAATTCAGAGTGAAGGGTTCAGAGATCTGTTAGTTTGTCAGACAAAACAACAACAGGAGAAGCTGAGCAAATCTTCTGTTGGCCTTAATGTGCAAAATATGTGAATTATAAACTTATAAATACTTTTAAAAGTTTCTTATGTATCCATCTTTCATGCATTTTTAAGTACCGCTCATTAGAATATTGTGCCGCTAGTTGCAGGCACAGCCAACAATGTGTGTGGAATGGGTTGGTCACAAGACAAAACAATCGTATTTTCAAAAAGTACTTCATTGTTGTGAAACAAAAAAAAAAAGGAAGAAAATAAAATCTCACAGTATAGATTGGTTTTGCAAATTGAAACACGAAACAAATCTGTGAAATTAAATTTTTTGGTGAAGGTGTAAAATTTAAATGGCATCTTTTTTTTTACCTTAAAGCTCTAATGTATAGTTTCTGTCGCCTCCATGAGGAATTCTAAGTAATGATAACTAAACTGTTGGCGCGTCCACATAATACAAGCCTTCTGTGATTATCTTCACTTGAGTCGAACGTCACCGGACACCACAATCTTCTGAACACAGCCATACTGAGAAATAGAGTTTTGTGGAGCTGATAGTCTTAGTTAACTTTGTAGCAGCTCATTTGGCAATGGTTTGAATGTAATGGACATTCATTAACATGAAAACGTTACGCACTAAAGCTTTAACTAGTTATAAGAAGAAGAAGACCTTGTTGACAGCCATAAAAAAGTGTTTGACAGCATTCAGTATTTGGAGTCATTAGACAGAATTATTGTGGAAGGGCAGATCTGATTGTAAATGTAGATCTGCACACTCTGCTGTTGATGGTTCTGGTGATACAGTATCGGGCTGACGCTGTTGTCTGTTTCCCTTTAAGGATCCATTTTGGTCAGATCTCCAGTAACCAGATGCTGCTGTCTGTCATAGACGAGCTACGGACCAATACTGTCTCCAAAGTGCGCGAGATCAGAGTGAGTAACATCCAGAGAAGAGAATTCTGTCACAGAGAGAAGCTGTTTGTCGTCTTGACGGATGTAGAGATTCTTTTCCTTATCACACCTTTCCCTTTTTATTTCCTCGCAAACTCTTCTTTCTTTGTGTCTCAGGACGTGATGGGCTTTAACAGCGCTGCGCTCCAGTTCCTCCAGCGGGAAATCGAGAGCAAAGAGGATGTGATGTTCTTTGCTGATGCCACAGGCCAACTGGCGGAGAAGAAGAAGAAGAGGAGGAAGAGGGAGCGAGCCATCCTGACTATAGCTTGAATCATAATGGACATTTTTGACTGTTTGTGTACAAACATCCACTCCCAGCTGTATTACAGGGGTAGACCAGGGGGCTTACAATGTTTTTTTTCTATGTTATAAAATTCTGATAGGAAGTTAACAATGTTATTCAGTGTCACGCTTCATTTCCCAAATAAACAGTCTGACTTTTTCTCACAGTAATTGAGGTTTTATAAGGGGCTTTCAAAACAAATAAATCCTCCACTGCAGAGAGAAATGTAGTGTCTACAGCGCCGTTCCCTCTGCACCTTCAGGTCTCTATAAAATACATCCATACATGGTTGAGCTTTAAATAGATACAATTCATGTTTAAGGCAGCACTAGTACTCCCTCCATGATCTCCACAGAGGACAGGTATGATTTAAGCAGGTTTCTGTCCTATAGGCCTACAGGGAGCGATTCAGGCCCTGAGCCAAACCAGGCGAAAGATGGTTTGGACATGGCTGGGGTTTTGAAACCTGTCAGACTACCTGAGCTCTAGACCACCTGGGTGTTACCACACTGTCCCAAACAGCAAGTCGCTGAGAAAAAAACCCCTCCCTCAATCCCTGTTGGCCTCACTGCCGCCGTCCACCACTGAAATCGGGGAGATGTAGCTTGACTTTACAGCCCTTGTAACTTTGGCTGAATTTATAGTGCCGAGGCCGGGTAGATGTGGTAAACATATTTCATAGCGAGGGAGAAATGTGAACAGTGTGTGTTTTTTGCCCAGGCCTCTAATCCTGTGACCTTTAGAAAAGTTTCACACCCACATCTGACACTTAATTTTCCACAAGTGTGTTTATTTCCTGACCGTGGGGCGCTGTGGAATGAAATGAACCCTTTAAAACACCTCTCGCTCACTGTTCATGTTTTAATCTCATGGCAGACAAAAAACTAATTAACTCTGTATTTACAAGGTTGTTAAAAAATGGGGCCAGCAGCTCTTTATGGGGCTGGATTTGGGCTCGAGGCTGTAAATGTCACACCTACCAAAATTAAAAATTCTTCAGGAAAATCCCAGAAACACTCTCACTGCACGACTGCACCGTATTAGCACCCAGCAGCAGTGTAGATGACTCATCACAAACTGTGATCTAAAGGGGAACAAGGCAACGGTGAGTTGAAGGCCTTGAATCCTTGAGTGTCTACCAAACTTAAATAATTGTAACATTTCTTTCAACTTAAAGTGGGGTTACAGCGCAAGATATAGTTTATATTTAGTATTTTCAAATGGCTCATGCCAAATCTGAATATTAAAAAAAAACTTTCCACAATCCATCAAGCTTGGCTTTATGTTCATTTGCAAACTTCAAACGCTGATTTTTGTAGTGAGGACGTAGAAGAGGTTTTCTTCCAATGACTCTTCCATGAAGACTATGTTTGTACAAGTATCTCTTTAATGTGGATGGTGTAGCACAACTCCAGTGTCTGCAGGTCTTTCTGGAGGGATTGTGACGTCAAACGTGGGTTTGGACTTGCTTTTCTCACAATCCTGCGAGCTTTTCTGTCTGATATTTTTCTTGGTTTTCCAGATCTTGCTTTAGCTTCCACTGTTCCTGATGACTGCCATTTCTTAATTACCTTCCAAACAGAGGATACTGGCATCTGAAAACCCTTTGCTATCTTCTTATAGCCTTCTCCTGCTTTGTGAGCGTCAACTATTATTCAGTTTTCTAGACAGCTGCTTAGAAGAAGCCATGGTGCTGATTGTTGGGAGATGGTCAGATGAGTTTGGGCATTTAAAACCTTAAGATTGACATCACCTGGTCTTTCCAGATGTTGATTGAGAACAATCCATGACGCTGTCAGGTCTCAGCTTTCCAAAGGGGGCGGTGCATGCTATAAACTCTGCAGGGTGCCCACACTTTTGCAGACACCATTTTTTAGTTTTCTGTTATTTTGAAAATGTAAATGATAGAAATAAAAATTTAACTTTTTGTGACATATTATACAAATGTCTTATCTTTCATTTGATGCTTTTTGGAGATTATTCAATCTATTTGGCTTCTTTATGCACATTATACAAATTTTTACTTGGGGTGCCCGCCATTCACCATTAACTGGAATGAATAGGCACAGGAATTTTTCATGTCATGGACATGGATCAAGAATTTACTGGGTTTGGTTCGTTTATGTGTAGCCTTTTCCTTTCCTACCTTTGCCTTGTTATTTCGGTTAGATGTAAGTTATTTAAAAAAAACTTCAATTCCCTTAAATTACGATGCCTTCTCACAAAGATTTTTCAGCCTATTTTGCAAGTAAGCTGTTGTTCAGATGAGAAAATAGTCCAGTCACACACATCTTCTGTCACAAGGCAACCATTTGCTCTCAACAGTCTGCCTCTAGGTCACTAGATGGCAGTCTTGCCTTTTCTTAAACTGGTTCCAGATTGTCCCAATTGGTATCTGGCCTCATATCCTTGCTATGTTCGGAATTTACAGACCTCTTGCTGCAGCACTTAGCTCATAATAGTGGAGAGTCTTTTGATTGTCTGACAATGACAATAAAGTTTGGCTTTTTTGTAGGTGGTGCTTTCTTCTTCATGTGTATCCTTTACTGCTTATTACAATTAAGTATTTATTATTTAATTAATTAGTTCTTATACTTTTCAATCTAAATTAAACAAAAAACATCACTTCCTGTGTGACAGATGATTTTTCCCTGGAAGGAGCGGGCAAGTGTGTTATTTTACAGCCCGTATTTGCATTACATTTTGATGGACAGAAGATAGTGTTACTTTGTGGTCCACACTGCTATAGTCTGTCATCATATGGTCTGCATGATATTATATACTGCAGGGCACGATCAACTCGTAGCTGCTGACTTGATTTGGTGGCCGGTAAATGTGATACGAGCTATAAATACGTATGACGTAGATAGATATTGTTGGCAGTGACAGGCCTCCTGTTACAGCAGCTCTATCCTTCTGTTGAACAGTTTGCACTGCAACTCTATACAGTCTGACTGAAGTGGAATGAAAGAACTACCTAGATAACTTATGTGTCCATTATTTATTTATACTTTAAAAAAGGAACATATGCACTGAACTTGGCATCTAAATTTGTGTGGTTAAACTACATTTAGGATATGCCATCTTACAACATAGAGTGTAGCTGTATAGAAAAAATAAATTACAGTAATGTACATACTTTTCAATGTAAGTCTTTGGTAGAAATGAGAGTAGTAAGGCCAAAATAGCTGTCACTTCAATTAAATTCCTTGTTCAGTTAAGATACCTTTCTGACCTCATGAACTGAATAAAACCCTGTCAAAACCACAACAAATTTAAAAAAACTAAAAACTAACAATGGTGGAAAGTACATTTACTCAAGTACGGTACTTAAGTACAATGTTGAATCCCTTGGTAACGTTCACATACCAGCAGTATAGTATAAAAAATAATCCCCACTTTTACCAGCTGCAACATTAAAGTGATCAACACACTAATGCATCTATAATTTTTATTCAACAATATATGTTATTCTGAACTGGGGCATTGTCCATGGTGAGGACTCTTTGTACTTGTAAGTGAATTTCAGCATGCAGGACTTATTTGCAGCAGAGTATTTTTTACGCTTTAGTATTGCTATGTTTACGTAAAATATTAGAGGTCTTATTTCCACCACTAAAAGCTACAGTAACACTAGTCTATCACTACTAGGCATTATTTCCTTACAATTTATGCTATTATTTATATATTATTATTATAGCTCTGCCTTAAAATCATTTGGCTTTTTTGCTTTCGCTGTTTGAGAACCTTTTGATCGGATTTAATCTTTATATTTTCACTTTATCCCAGGTAATATGTCTTCCTATATGGCAACAACACATTTTTTTCAAACCCTTCAAATATATTTAATCTACCAAGCCAACTGGCTCATCAAAATAACTTCTAACGTCCAGCACATTTTGCTTCGTCTGTCTGCAATGACCTCAGTACCGTCAAATCGGCGTCCAGTCAGACAGCAGGAGCTTCAACTGACAGGCAGGCCATCCATCAGCCTGTCAGGCCACCAGTCATCCCACCGACGGGCCTAGTGTTAAATCTGTGTCCAGCACTTATGAATGAGCCCATTGCTGCGCTGAGATATGAGGTGGCAGGTCATTTGGATGAGACGCAGTCGTAACGTGGCTGCAGCAACAGCAGCAGCGGGCCGGGAGAGGTGGGTGGTGTCTGCTGGGCATCCAGGCAGGCCGCTGAGTGATGAGGTGATGGTGCATGCAGAGGCGGCCAACAGACCTAACTGGCCACTAACTCAACTGCATAGCTGCAAACATACGGCCATGAATGTTTCCTTTCTCTGCGTTTGCTCTGCTTTTTTTCCCCCCCACCCCTCGGCTGTCTTTAGGCCTTTCGCACTATATCCCTTGATGTTTGTTTGTGGTGATCGTTCTTTTCTTGCAGCTGATTTCCTTCATACGCAGGTAGTTTCATAAAGATAAAGGTAGATGCAGTCAAAACAATCATCCAAGTTGGCTTGAAATGTGTGGACTTGAAGTTGCTCGATGTGCAAATAATTTTATTGTTGATCAAGTAAAAAGTCTGACTCAAATCCAAGTGTAACTAGAAGACCTGAATGTCTTGGTTGCTTAAGTGAAAACTCTGGCTCAATCAAATCCCAAAAGTAAATCTATCAAGTTCGTAAATAAAAATTGTATTTGCATTTGTAAAATTTTTATCTGTTTCTGTATAACTGTTCCTTTCCAAGTCAGGGTTTAATAGTGGCTGAAAAAGTCGTCACTGCACGTGTTGAGGGGGTCGGCAGCTCACCTCCTCTCATCGGAGCGGAAGAGGGAAACATGTTTTAATACCCAGAGTCTGCAGAGATCAGGGGAGAGGAAACTATTTTTTTCCTCCCGCGCTGCACCGAGGTCAGCCCTCTGTGGGCCGTTATGAAGCCGAACACACACACACACACACACACACACACACAGGCTTGTAATACTGCAGCACATACGCAGACATAAAGTTGAGACTGAGGAAATGGACTACATTTATAGAAAAGTGTTGAATATACCAAAATATTCACTTTAGGCATGATAAAAAATGCACACAGACATATTAGCTTATACAAGACTACACACACACACGCACACACACACACACACACACACACACACACACAAATACCCCTTTAAGAGCTTTCCCCAGAAATCCACATAGCTGATGTAATTAGTGATTTTAGAGCTCTGCACTTCATATTACAAGTCATAAACAGACATTCAATACTTGGCTTTGAGAGAGCTGTTTATTCTGGAGTTTTATAGACCACGCAGGACCCTTCTGTGTTTATTCTCTGAGAACAATAATGCCACTATGCTCCTAGGCTGGAATGCTATTCATTTGTCCAATTAAACACAGAAAATATATACAAAAATTTAGCCAGTTTTTCTGCCCCAATTTTGCTCCAAAAACACAACGGCACTCTGCTGGAATTAAAGGGTAATGTTGGCTGAACGGTGAAATGACTGGTTGTTTGCTGAAGGCTTAATCTGTGTTATTATGTTGTGTTCTTTTGGAACAATGAGATGTTAAGGGCAATACATGTTTATGTATTAACAACAAAATCCAGTAAGGGTCTAATGAGAGCTCTTTTTAACGAGTTCTCGTTAGACCCTCATTGGATAAAGGGAGAAAATTTGCAGAAACTGAAGTCAGCCTTGAGTAATGTAATTGTTATTTCAGGGCCTTTTTAAATCAAATGTGCCACTATCAGCTAAAAAATAACAGCCCATTGAAGGGAGCAGATCTATTTTATGTAACGTGCACTTACCGTGTGCTCACTGTTTGAGCCGTGATTTACGAGCAGGACGCTGACCCACAATCCTCCTGACAGACATGCAATTTCCTGTGTGAGAAAAACACTAACTTAATCCATACAGCAAAGAAAGCCACAGACAGAAACTATTTGTCCGTGAATAATAGTCAAGCCACTAGCAGACGAAACAGTTAGACTGTCACTGCTAGAGAGCTTCAACTCATATTTTCCTATGAAAAACCTCAGACTATTTACTTTTACGGTATTTCCTGTGAAAATCCATAAACACCGAAAGCACAATTGGCCTGCAAAGTTTACTTACTGTATGTAATTCCACAAATCTGGGAGGCACACATCATAAATATTCTGAACACACATCAAAACGCACGGCCATTTTTTGTCAGAATTAAATGTTTCATCCAAGCTCTGACATTATCGTAAATCTTCCAGTAAATTATTTTTAAAAAGTGCAGTGCGGTTGTATGGGTCAAGATAGAAGCATGCTTGTTTGGATTATTAGTATATATATATTTTTTTTAAATGATGCTTATTATGGAAACAAGTATGGGCAACAGTGTTGTCTTTATTAGGACAAACTAGCAATTAAAATATTACTTTTTTCTACCTCTCTATAATTTTTTAGCATTAGATGCAAATAATTCAAATCACATCCAAAGACTAAAAGAGATACTGCAAATGTTGTTCCCCTAAAACATTAGGTTGGAAGTTATAAGGGAAGCATTAGGCATAGATTCATAATAAAAAGTTACAAAACAACGTTGAGTGTCAGATGGATAAAAAACATGGGCCTATATATGCCAGAGTAGGTAAAAATGAGAAATAATGAAAGGACAAGTCATGGTAGGCAGAATACGTTATCACCATGAATACTTAGTTGCCTGTGTACGCAAAAAAAGACTGAATTTTTAAGACACCTGTTTTCAAAAAACCCACCTGCCTACAATAATCAAATCACTGCTTCTCTCTTTGTTTTTCTGCAGACCACACTAAATGTTGTAGTTCTTTGGCAGTTCAACACTAACCCAAACACACAGCCAATTACTGCTTTCAATGGGGAGGTCCACTAACTCTGTTGACCCCAACAGCCTCCAGGGCATTAAGACAGACATGATCATTGGCCCATCCCTGCAGCCGGTGTTTGGTCTAGCATTGGATCAAGGTGTCTCAAACTACTGAGAGGAAACAAGAAATGATCAGACAAAATGAGAAAAAATTTGAAGAATGCCTGTGAAGTCTGGTTGGTGGTAAAGTCCTCCATCTGGATGAGGTACAACGCTTAAAGGTGAGAAGGTCAATGACTGTGTAAGCCTTTAGCAGGGATATGGTTATTAGACTGGAGCAGGAAGACAGCTTGTGCTGGGACGGTTGTCATGATGATAGCGTTATAAAATATGGAAGCCCAACTCTCTCCTCTCAGCACCTACACCTAAGTTGAACTGTTAAGGTTCAGATTCAACAGAAACTGAGGCAGAGATGCAATACATAAAATAAACAAATGCTTCAACTGGACAATAGCAAGATGATTGAAATCACACACAGAGATAATGGTGAGACCATAGACTGTTAGACAGTCTATGGGTGAGACGTTTGGGCCCAGTGGGACTTACAGCACCAGGAAGGAGAACACCATTATGGGTCTTTCAAAACATAGCCTCTGTGTAAGGACTGAGTGTTGCAGAAAATGTACTCAAATGCAATTTATTTGGGTGCTACAGCGTATATATATAGCTTAGATTTCCTGTGTTCTCCTTTGAGAAAAACAAAAATCTAAAACCAAAAAGGAGAAATTGATATCTTGTATTTTTTGGTTTCATGATGGAACCACCTAGTTTTGCATTAGTTTGACGCAACACCACTAAGGCATCCGTTAACATGCGTAAGAGACTAGATACCATTGTTGAATATCGCTATAACGATATTGTTTGCGATAAAATGATATTAAAATGTACTCAGTTCTGCCTTTCTACTGCTTTTAGTACACTGCTAAATTACAACTAACTTTTTGTCAAATAAAAAAAAGTAAGGTCATTATTTACAAAATTATTTTATTGAACAAAACAAGAACATTTTGAATGATTCATTATTAAATAAAAGAATGTGTTACATTCTAAAGTGCAGTTTTATTCTGAAACTCTTTCAAATAACTAAAAAACAAACCCTGAGGGTCAATGTGTTTATTTCGCAAGTTGATATTGCGATGACAATTATGCAGCAGTAATGGAGACTTTATGTGGTAACACTTCACTTCAACGTATCTACATAAGAGTGACATGACACTGCCATGAACACAGTCATGACACAACACCCTAACCCTAACTTCATGACAAAACCAAATGACACTTACTAAAAGAAGCGTTATGTGATAAACGTTTATGACTTGTTTATAATGTTTATGACACATTCATGACAGTGTCATGTCACTTTTATGTAGACAACTCAAGAAAAATGTAACCCTTTAATACAGCCAAGCAAATCCTGCATAAAGCAGTGATTCAGCGTCTTGTCACAGGCAGAGCTGAGCCAGAATGCAGCCTGCTACTTAATACAAAAGACTCTAAACAACATTAGCTTCAGAACTAATGTCTTCTTCTTATCTAACTTACCAACAGCCTGTTGAACAAGCGTCCAGACAAACATTCACCAGGAAGTCCACTGCTAAAGTAATGTCGGTTTGCGGGTTAGCCATTAGCTGCTCAGCTGCATCACATTAAACAGCAAATGTCACTTTCATTTAGTCAGGTGAGATGCTGCTGTGATTACTCCTTAACACAACAGCTAACAACATGCTGTTTCCACATAGGCAACAGCGTACTGTAGGTTTGAGACAAAGAGGAGAAACTGTCTCAGTTTCAGAGTCAAATGAAAATCCGAGTTCATCCCCACAAAATAGCATGCCAGTAATTTCATTGATTATTGGTTGATTGATTTCGGACAATGGAGTTGATTTACTGGAAATATTCCATGTCCCTAGTTTTTCTGTGCAGCTCTACCATTCACCTATATCTTGCAAGAGTTCTGCCTATAAAACACCTTTGCAGTTGCCACAATGTGAGACTCAACAAAATCATGTCTATGACCTACTTCAGTCATAAATTCCTAAATAATCCTTAAACAACTAATGATGAATATGGAATTACAGCATGAAATCTGTAACAAAGCCAGATGAATGGCATATTAAACCATATTTCGGTGATTTAAGTGACAATATTTTACTCGCTCACAGAAATGCATGCAGGTCGTCTGTGACTTAAGAGTGAACCATGTTAAAACCTGTCACAAGATCCAGAATAGATAAAGTCAAGAGTCTGGGATCTTTAAAGAGGGCAAAGTGTCTCTTAAAGTGAGTAGGGTCTGTGTCTAATGTTTCAGAATGGCCTTTCGGGCTGAGGAACAGACAAATGACATGACTAATGTGGCTATCCCCATTAAACTGTTTTTGTGGGGGAAAAAACAAGGATGAAAAATAGCTGACAGGGTAACATAGAGCCTGTCAATCCCCTCACCCCCACTACTAGCACCACCACCATCAACCGGAGACCACCCAGAAAGAAAAGTGAGCTGTCAATCATTTCATTTAGGGGATAAACATTGCAGTATTTTGTTTCTTAGTGAAGTATTGCTCCATATTTCTCTCTAACTTATATAAGGAAGACTCCTATTTTGCTGCTGTTATGTCTGTGAGTGCAGGGGTTCATTCTTTTTTGTTTTTTTTAAATATCTAAAGTAATAAATGTTTTCAACTTAAACTCATTTTGACAACTTGAATCCCACACGTTTTTAGACAGATTTTCTTGCATAGAGATTGCATTTATAAGAAATTAGGATCCATTTTGATATCATACATGCTGGCATTTGAAGCCTGAAAAACATTGGCTAGGTCTATATCATGAGTTACAAGTAAATATTGATCTTAAACATGCCATGCTTCTTCAGAGTGCTGCAGATTTAAAGGCAATCTCATCAAAATACAGAGGCAGTTCAGAATAAAGTGAGATTGGTAAACATGATAAAGACAACCTTGCAGTGCTGCCCAATCATCACGGTGATAAAAAACACACATCAGGGTCAGGTGAGGGCGCAGGCGGAGTGTGTCTCCAGAGTGTGTGTTGACTCTCAGGGACGAGTTGTCTGTCAGCACAGAGGCTTGTACTCCAAGCTCGCCGTAATCCCTCTGTCAATAACTGGACCTCCTGCCAGTAAAACACACACACACACACACACACACACACACACACACACACACACACAAAAATTTACCGACCAACATCAGTCCAAACATAACCTGCTGCCTCAGTCCAGACCACCACACAGCCTTCTGGCATCTGGCTAATCTAGGGAGATTTAAGAGAAGTTGATGTAAACGGTGCTCCTTTCATGTATTGACAGACAAAGTGATATAGGATTACATATTGAAAAATGCTGAGGACCACTCCTGATTGAGTTGTGATGATAGGAGCCATTGTCAACATGGCAGCAGATGATGAAACCCCGACTTATTTGAGCAAATTCAACACGGACTGGACCAATTATGCTTCCACTTTAATGTTAATGGTAATTGTAAGTGGCCGAGAGGGTTTTCAAAAAACCATGATATTCCGATTAGTCACAACAGGGAGAACACAGCCTATTGTCGCTTCTCGTGCTGAATACAAACCATCCAAACTCATCCAGTGTATAAAGGATCATACCAGTGGTTTTGTACTGTTTGCCCATTAACTCCAAATCCCATACAGTTTACATCAACTGGCTTTATCCACAGTACATTAACGTTTCTGCAAGTTGACTTGCATACTGTACTGACATGAACTAAAACCAGAGGCTGCTTGGAAGATAGACAAAACACATTTGTCAGTCTGCAAAACATTCAGCGGTAAAGTCTGCATGGTTTGTAGCAAATGGGTTAAAACATTCATAACCACTGGTATGGTAATTCAAGGAGACGTTAGCAGACTGTGCTGGCAGTTAACTGTGACCTTCCAGCTCAACGGGTAGAAATTGTGTTACTATGTGTACATAAAATTCTTGGAATTCTGCAGTTTGATACTGAGAAATGCACAAGAGAGCAAAAAACAGAGCTAAAACATGCCAAGGGATCACTAATACAGAGGTGCACTGAGCAGGGTACATAACAAAACAGAGGGTCACGGTAATAAATGGCCTGTAGAACACTGTAACTCTACATCTACTTGGACACAAGTAAGTGGACATGTGAACGTTTTATTGTATATGTGATTGTTGAATTCCAAAGTCATGAGAATTAATCTGCTGCTCTAACAATCTCAACTCTTCTGGTTTTCTGGCTTGAGACAAGATTTTAGAACCTGGTTTCAGGGATTTGTTTCCAACTAGCCACAAGAGCATGACCAACGTTAGGGTAACGTAAAATCTCCTCCCTCTTGTTAAAAATCATCATGTCTGCAACCAGGATGGCTGAGCTCGAACAACAAACTCGACAACTCATAGCAGATCTCCACAAACCAAAGAGTGACGTCACACATCTTTGGCACCTGGTAAAGACATTACAAAAATGTACAATTGTCACATGGTATACTAAAAAAGGCCAGGACAATTTCAAATAAATGGCTTTAACTCACTGAGGAAAAGGTGTATTTGTACCAAACTTTTGTTGGAGCACTAAAACACCTAAAAATACCTTTACACATTGAAGAAAAAAAAAAGCCCTGTTATGTTGACTATGAAAATTATTCACTGGGCGTTTTTTTGTTTGTTTTTTTGCATTGTATGGGCTCCTGGATCAACACACTAGCTGAAAGAATAAGCTCAGAATTGGCAAAAAATTGCATTTCTTGGACCTTGTTTTGTTCAGCATTACGGTAAAATTTCTACCACACGTCCACATAATATTGAACACCTAGAGTCAGGGTGGTAACAACAACCCCTCTACTGTTAAAATGTCTAAGTGAATCAAGTTGTTTCACTGTCACTGTAAAAGCCAGAGTGAAATGTCAAATAACAAAAATATGTTCCTCATAAAACAAACTTTCTTGACTTGAGGCTCAGCCGCGCGCGCACACACACACACACACACACACACACACACCCTCGCACACAGACAACCCAGTGGCCTCTGACTAATCCTATCAGGCTAATGCTGTCAAAACACATGCTCCCACACAGTGCCACGCACGCATCTTTCTATCCTTATCTAATAACACCTCTGACTTAGCCAGTATTGGAGACTCCTGGGGGGGTCCAAGCTCACAAATGTCACACACACACACACACACACACACACACACACACACACACACACACACACACACACACACACACACACACACACATGAAAGCCCCCTAGAAAAAAGGGGAGAGGCACTGACTGCTTCATATTAGTGTTTAATTAAGTTAAAAGGCCTCTCTCCACCTCTCTTTCTCCACAGTCCAATAACTCAATTGAAGTTGTCTATTCTTTCATGGCTCTGAGCTGCAGCGTTCCTGCAGCCTGGGATCACGGGCCATAAAAAGCAGATTGTGGCATCACCGCTGCAGCTCTAACAGACGCCTCCGGCCATAGCTGATGTCTCACTCATGTGATTAACTCAATAAAACCATTACAGAGACCTCCCTCTATCCACAAACCTTCTCTCGCTTTGTCTTTGGTGTACCTTCTTTTTTGTTTTCTTTTCATACTACCTGCTCTCTTTCTCATCTCCGATCAGCCCTGACAGTGTCCAACCTTTTACATTCTGTAGTTCAGGTTTTACCCTCCGGCCAAAAGTTGGGCCTCACTGCTGCCAAGACAAGCAGGTAGGGCTCTTTTATCCTAAACATTTGAGGAAGCAGGCAGCCAGAAACTCTGACTTGTTTTTTTAGATCCAATCTTTAACATTGACTGTCCAAATTTTAATATATAAAAAACAATATACAGTGTAATATCTGGCAGTTGTTTAAACGCCATAGCCATCTTGTGACAGTTAAATCGTACATATGATACAATGGGGTTGACATTAAAACCTTTTTCAAGATAGTCCAGTTAATACCAATTAGCATGATACAGTTTTTTTTTTTACTCCACGATCTGTTCATCACTTAAAACAATATATGTCAGAAGCTGTTCTGTATTCTGCTGCTGGCTCTCGTTGCGTTTTGAAGCACAGGTAAGAGAAACAAGGCATAATAGGAAATTTAACAGAAGAAAATAAAAAACTGTTTATGTATCCCAACCCCAACTGTCAAGGTAGGGGGATTACGGTCTGGTGCATGCAGCCGCACGCAGAATCCACAGTATGCAGATTGATGCATGTAATGTGGAAGTGCTAGTAATACCAGTAAACTTTGGAGACAGTTGAGGACAGTGTGCTAATGTTTAAAGTTTAAATAGTGTCAAAAAAGTTGGTTTGCTTCTGCTTCTTGCACTGTTTTCCTTGAGTACAAGGTTTAACGTACAAGTTGCCTAGCAAGAAGACTACAGATTTGTAATTGATCTTATCTTCCTCAGCAGATGGAGTTTGCTCAGTCTGGTCTTGTACAGTATGTATGGGAAGATTTTAAAGCCTTTATCAGACCAAAACACGCTCTTTTTTTGTAAAACTACAGAGAAGTAGTTTATCAATGCTATTGGCTGCCACTGTCAGTTACGTGGCGTTCATTTTCTTTTTTTAAGAGTCTGCTACTCTGTGGTCAAAGTTTAGGGCTGGGCAATACATCAATATTATATTGATAAATGACGCTAGACATTGTCTTAAATTTTGAATATTGTAATAGTAAAAGTTTTAGAGTGCAATATAATACCCAATACGTGTTCTATTGTTTTCCCTTACCCAGTTAGTCATCATATCTACGTAACATATGATTATTTGTCAAAAATCTCACTGTGTAAATAGTTTGTGAAAGCACCAATAGTCAACACTACAATATTGCCGTAACATGGATTTCAATGTATTTGGTCTGAAATCATGTGAGATTTGATTTTCTCCCTATCGCCCAGCTCTAGTTCAGGGTGAGATACACTATTTGAATCAATATAACTTCTTCAAGGTGAAAGTGTTTGCTAATCTTGCATCTCTTCACTCCTCTCCTCCCATGTTTTTCCACCTCCTCTTCCTCCAATATATCCTGTATTTTTCACCACCTCTCTGTGCCATAACTCCCTCCCTCTTCCTCCCAGCTCATCAGCTCTTTTCTCCCCATTCTCCACTATGACAGATCTCTGCTTAGCACCTTCATAAATTGCAGATAACCTTTTTTAGCGCCGAATAAACACGGTCGGGCCTCATCTCCAGAGACTGCCGCTGTGGTTCCGATCGGATGTCGGGGAGGGATAGAAAAACATATGAAACCTCTTTGAGAAATCCTCTCCCTTCCACACTTGTTTTATCAGCCGCAAGAGAAGAGAGGAGAAAGCTTTTCAGCTGCTGCAGAGATAAGATAAGCTGCATGTGTGAGAGATCATTAGATAGTAAGGCTAGGGGATTCTTTTGGTTCCACTTTCTCAATTTACCTAAATTCTTCCCTTTCCCTGTCATTTCATACCTCTTTATCCGTCAACATATCTCAGCCTTGGTATCTCCCTCCCAGCCGCTCTGAGTCCTGTGTCCATTTTTAAACACCTACAGCAGTTTTAATGTCTCTCAAGTAACATTTTATCTGGCTAACGTGCTGCAGTAAGGGCGATAAATCTTCCCCCGTGCTTACAGCGACTCCCACGGTTTGATTACACCACCTTGGCAGCACATTTATTTCATATTCCCAAATTACTGTCGAAAAAAATAATCTATAAAGCTACATAAATCCTTCATTTATCACACTACTGTTAAAGTCCAGTGAAAGTCCATGTTGATTCAAGTCCTCTGTATTTCATCCCCGGCCTTAGCTGAAAAAGCATAAAAGAGCAGACGATATAACTGCTGTGTTGAGGGTTACGTTTAGCTTCAGATAAATCAAAGCCTTAGAAATGAAGCGATTTGAGATCAGGCCGCTCCTGAATTCTGGCAGCGTGGGTTGTTGAGAGGGTTAAGGACCACGATCCACTGGTGGTTGAGGTGGTGGGGCTCTCCCGGGCCGAGTGCCATTCATATGCTTGAATAGAATATAAATGTACACCCGGGGAGATTAACCACCCATGCCGCGTGAGAGCGTTGTGTGTCCGGATTGTAAAAATAAAGTGTGTGTGACACCACCGCGGCTGCTTTCACTTCCTCTCGCTGCACACTTGTGGCACATTTTTGGTAGGTTGAGTAAGAGTATCTTATTCAATGACCCCAGAGATTCAGGCAAGGGATACATCTACTAGTTACAGAAATGGGACAGGAGGGAGGGATAGAAAAGAGAGAGCGAGAGGCGGAAGGTGAGAGACATGGATGTCTAGTCCTAACAAGACGCAGTAACTCATGTCAGGGGAGACAGTTATGACCTTTTAAGCCATGGTGGGGTTAAGTGTTTTCATTTCCAAACCAGCTGACACTCGACCTAAGGAGTGCGTAGACAGCTTGATGTGTCAGCAGCACAATTTACGGCCATAATCATTGTCTTTGTTATTTTTGCCCTCTGAAGTGCCCGTTACCGCATTCCGGCCTCTCACATCATCTCCAAACTGTGCATTTCTGCCTTTGCTTGTCTGTAGTTGGATAGTCTCGGATTTTCCTTGACATATTCTGGTATCAGGCTAAAAGTTTAAGCAGCATGATAAGAGAGGATGGGGAGGCAATGCGGGAGTGAGAAGTGGAGTGACCCCTTGGCTGACATTCAGGATTTTAATTAGCACAGGGGTGACCCTTTGACACGCCAACGCTCATCTGCAGGAGTGCGTTTCACTTGGACGCAGTGAACCGAGGAGTTGGGTTTGTTTTTGATTTGACTGATAACACGCTCATGTGTTGCTTGTGAAGCTCTTTTTGTCAGTTCCCTCATCCATCTCCAGCACAAAATAGTCAGTCGCATGCCCTGGCTGGGCTTCAGCCATTTGCTTGAGCGACACTTTTTCCATTAGCTGTCAATGTGGCTCGACGCTCAGTCAGTACATCCAACTTTCCACCACGCTCTGCTACAAAATATTGATCTCATCACCAAGTAAATAAACTTGGTGATGGATGGTGGAGGTCATTTTTTTTCTGTAGCTTGGACCTCTACTTTGTGTGAATCCATTTTTCTTTGAAGACATTATGTAGCAGCTGTCTGACAGGCTTGGGAAAAACATGACTTCAAGCCTTTCAAATATGTAGGAAAGCATGAGATTCAGATTAATTTGTGCTTATGTGGCGAGCAGTGTTTCCATTGAATGATGTAAGTGATTGAGATCAGGGATGTAGTGGAGGGTGACTGTTTACAGAATGTATTATTTGTGTTGAACTTAGTCATAAATCTTATACATTCTGAGTACTAATAATAGATATAAAGTTCATTAAGATGAGTGGAAAATGTAGATTAAAAGTATACACAGAATTGTTTTTGTTGTTTATATTTGTGTCTCTTTACAGTCCATGGCTCACTGGCTTTGTAACTGACAAACTCAGTCATTCCTGTCCGAACTGCAGATTCGAACTCTCAAGTGTCATTTTATCTTAACTTGCAACGATCGCAAAGTAAACAGTAGTAATAGGTTGTTCACGTTACAAAGTTATATACCAGGAATGTACTGTATGTTTGCACATCTTTGATTGGCCTCCGTTGCATCTTGTTGGATTATGTCTCGTTGCGGTCCGGCACCTCCGCTGCATCAACCAACTGTATCATTCAAATCAATGAGGCGGCTGCGGGTTTTTAAAAAATTCAACATACATATTGCTACATTCCACTACTTACATTTGCACAATTGTTCTCCGGAGCTTCACTTTGTTTTACCAGAAAGCTAAATGTCCAATTTATTGCTTCTTCCTCAATATTATTTATATATTATTGCAAACAACATATATGTAATGTCTACATTTACCAATTTTAAGAAAGAATGACAAAAAAAGTCGTGGTATGGAGCAGAAAATAATGTTTGTGATGTCCAACCATCCCCACAGGAGTGTTTGGCTATGAGTTTGAATAAGGAAATTATATTTGTCTTTAATATGTAGCTTCTGGTGTTGTATGCCCCGTCATAATATAACATCACTTTATTGTGTTAGTTGATAAATTAGCAGCTGTAGCAGAAAATGCTAATTCAAAATTGTAAAAAAGAAATCTGATCAGTTCAAGCATTATGTCTGTGACATTTATTACAGTTGTAGACACGGGGGATACATCGAATGGGAGACATAAATTGTGTGCTAATCTTGATTTGACCAACTAGCACTACTGTTCTATTGACAAATGTCAATCATTTCAATTTCATTTTGCCTCTCAAACTATCATCTGCATTCTTCTCTCCTTGTCAGGCCATCTCTCTCTTGACCACTTACTTCTCATCTACATCTCTATCTCATCTACTTGCTCCACTCCTCTGTCTCTTTTTCTACATATCTTTCTCTGAAACACTCTCCATCTCAGCAGGACAGCAGGGATGCTGAGTGCTGAGCTCATAAATTTCGCCCTGTGTGAAACAGAAGATGGCTTCCCAGGACAGCTGGAGCCTTTTTAGTGCCGTCCACTGCCACCACCACCACATGTCACCAAGACCCATGCTGGGCTTAGTTTATGTGTATGTATTGGGGAGGTCTAAATACATCGCAACAGAGAAGAAGTACCAGCAGAAGAAAATGCCAGAAAGAAAGGATGGGATGATGAGGAGTGGAGCAGTGAAGGTTATTGTCAAGTGGTTGAGGTCGGGGTTTGAAACTAAATGTCAAAGTAATTTACTGACAAGATTAATATGCAGTTGATGGGAAGGTTTGCACAACAGGGTGCCAACAAATAAACACAATTCAGAGATGACACCTCCCCCGTGGGGTGGGCACAGCAAAGGGGCAGCACCATTCCCCAAATTCCACACGGCTGATCTGGTGTCAGATGGTCCCGGCCATTCTGTCTTGGCCCCCCAAGGGACGGAAAGGTTATCCCGTTCTGCGAAAAACACGAATGTGGAGGCACGATAAGGTTCTTTATAACAGCTGTGGCCTAATTTCAAATCCACACCAGCCGTAACACGGCACAGTCAGTTATCTGATAGCAGTGTGAAAATGAGACAATTCGTTTTAAGATACATACAAATCGATTTGCTTGTGGTGCCTAATTACATCTGTCAGGCTTTACAATGATGGTGATTTTGTATCAAATGGCTAAGCAGCTGCAACATTAGACACAAGTGCACATTTAAAAAAATATTTGTCTCAAATTCTTTCTCCATTGGTGTAAATCAAAATTATCTTTCGACATCATGCAAAGAACGTATGTGATCAAAGACATCGTTTTACATTGCAGTTGTGTGGTGCTATGGATTGTGGTGTAGAGAGTTAAGATCGATAAAAACAGTTCTGAACAATCACACTCCTCCTCTGATAATACCTACTTAGGGGATCCATGAATAAAAAGGAGGATAAAAGGAATTATTCAGGGAAGTGCTAGGTGTTTTGATCCTCCTGATAAAATGTAACACAGACCACCAAAAGAGCCAGTATCAGAATTACAACATCCAGGACAGACGCTGTCTTGCTGCAAAGTTCAAATCTCAGACATACAGTACAGTATGCATTGCGTTTTCCTAACAACAAAAAATTTACAAATTTCACTGATGAAGAACATGAAATAGGGTGAAAAGCCTCAAAAATACAGCAAGTAGACCTTGAGTCAAAATCAAACTACTATTTCCAAGGTCAATAATGAACTGTCTAATTATAGTCTTCTAATCCAATCCAGTAATCTAGCCTAATAATTATGTCACTGATCACATTACCATCAACCAAATGTAAGCTGCATTTCAAAGTTCTTATTTCATTGATTTGTCAAATGTTGCATATGGGATATTTAAAGCGTGGCCTCCAAAAGCAACCAAAGGCACTAACTTGAGAAACAAGAGGAAGCAGAACTTGATGCAGATGAAGCTATGATCCCTCCCCAGAGAAACTAAGTGCCCTGCTTCATTAGCTTGTCCAGTCCTGTGCCAAGCTAAATCTTTACTCGTCTCATGTGTTACCATCCCAGCATGTTCTAGTCTTACAAGGTGGCTGGGACGGAAATAACTTGCAACAACAGATGGCGTTAACACTAGACACATGCTAAGAGCAGTATAACAAATGGTTAAGAACCAACTAAACAAATGTTGAAATCTCTCCTTGTATTTTCTTCATCGTGAATGAACTGGCAGGCAGGTGTGCGATTCAGTCATTAAGCTCACAAGTCCTCAAGCCACTCAAACACCCACTTAGCATTTGTGTACATGTGAACAGGAGTAAGACAGACGGAGAGAGTGAGAGCAGGCACAGAGGGAGAAATGCAAAGAGACAACTTTGGAGAACAGACACAAGGTTGATAGACAGAAACCAATGCCAGTCTGTCATCCCAAGGAGTCTGCGTGGCTGTATACGCTGTGTGATTTATGTACGACTTGAGATGTGGACAGCAGAGGGGGACATAGAGACCAGAGTCAAGATAAAGTCCATGAGACTTTCACTTCATGTGTTTTACTGCACGTTTACTTTCAAATACTCTAAATTAAAGATGATTTGTATTTAAACTAACTTCAGTATTGTCAGTGTTGACATTTACATTACTAAGAGTTAAATATCATACAAAGATTAAATGGAAAAAAGAAAACAAGATACTGTAGTGGACAAAAGGAGAGGAGAGGTACGGTATAGCCAAAAGCTTTTAGTTAAGAGGTGCGTGACAACATCTGGCTGACCAGATTACAAATGTAGTGAACTCTAAAATACAGACATCATATTAAGTGTCCCACCAAGGGCAAAAACACACTGGACCATGGTAAAAACAACATTAAAGGACGTCTATCGCTTTATTTGCCTTGCGACTTCAGACCTGGATAAAATCACATTGAGAAATAAAAAATTAAAATACGAGTTTTTCTACAAGCTCTGAAATCATATTCTAAAAGGGCTCACATCGGATCTACGCGCGGTCACGTTCTGCACCATATTTACCTTCATAGTTAATGGACTGTTGCTGTGGTCTGTGAGGGTTTCCTCCATGTACTGTAAGTGTTTAGGAGTTTAAGAAAATAGTTGGATGAATACATATATTTTATTAAAATTGGGGGTTTCCATCTGTAGTACACTACAGTGGTGTTCAAGCAGACAATGTGGTGTGTCGGACAATCTGGGATGGCTTGTTGGATCACCTGCTTTGCCCAATTTAAACAACTGTCTGTACTGTAGTTGTTTTGGTGTGAAGGGGGTTTCAGAACACATGAGCTCTGACAGGGAAAGGATTGTTAGATATGTACAGACACAGGAAGAAAAAAAAAGAGAGGAAGTGACAGGTCTGGGATAGCACATCCAATCATCAGATTTAAATTTATCCCGGAGGCTGAAGGAGTGGAAGAGGCCTGAAGCTGTCAGAGTTGTCACCGTCCTACTTCCCTTTTTTCAATCTTCTTCGTTCCCCTTCCTCACTCTTTCCACTTGTCCAATCATTCATCGCCATCTGAGTGCCTCCTCCATCTTCTCTTCATCTTGTCACATAGCGCTTGTCTCTTCTTTGCACACGTGGCATTTGATGGATACTTTTATCCCGAGTTCCTTGTAGTAGCATGGCTGTTTACATTTTTAGCGTGGGTTTTCCTCAGTAGGAAATGTGGGAACATAAGTGCAATGCAAGCATCCTACTAATCCCAGGCCTAGAGACCTTATACTCTCAGCATGTCTCACCTACTAACTTCTATTCCTGCTTTTGTTATAAGTACTCCATAAATGAATAAAAACTCTGAAGAATGAAGAACATTCAGAAAAAAACAAAAATATGATTGTCTTTCAAAATAAAATCCATATGATTCCAAGGATCAGGATTTCTTTCATTCTTTATCTACTGCAGTACTTGCACTTAGAATTTGAAACCCTTTCAATAAAAAATAAAAGAAATAAAAGGAAAGGACAGGCATGCTTGTCAAATTATTGTTTATTATTGTTGTAGGGCTTGACTTTTAGTAATTTTCAGCATTTATTATTGATTGCATTAATATATTATAAGTGTTAATGGGATTTTGAATTAGTTTTTCCTTTGGCCGGAAGTTCTGCTTCCACTTCAGCTTTCTATTTCCAATCATTGTTTTGCTTCTGTGGGTGTCCTGCGTGACAGGTTGACGCTGACAGCTCGTCTTCATCAGGGCTTTTTCGCTGTGAGCGGTCAACACCAGTGGCACTTCCTGTGCCAGGAACACACCGAGCATGCTGGGAGATGTAAATGATCTGTCGCTCAACCTGTCTGCTCTGTGACCTGCGGCCAATAACCCCCAGCAAGCCGTCGCCGAAACCACCGACCCCCTCACCTCAACAATCGCTTACATGCAGCACGCAAACCGACACATTTTCATACAAGTTACTGCCTCTCAAACTTATATACTGTACTTTAATATACAGGCAGGTACACTGATGTGTGTATGGTAAAAAATGCTAAGTTGAGAGACACACACGCACACACACACCTGCCAAGGATCACAGAGTCCTTTTGTCAAACAGGGAAATTAGCGCTGGCTCTCACTCGTTAGAGACCCATTGTAGCATTAGCACATTGTCATGGCCACTGAGCCTCTTCACTTTAGCACTGTGGCACTTCAGCTCAAACACTTTCCCTTGAGAGGATACAGATTTGTATATACACACTTAGAACAAACAGCATAATGGACGATGAAATATTGTTACTTTTTAAGTTAAATAAGTAACCTTCTACTCTCTGTCATCAACTGAATATTATTGAGAGTTACCTGAAGAAAATCAGAGCATCCCAAAAAAGGACATGTGACAGATCAAAGGCGATATTAAATGGGGAAATCACTCCCACTGTTATTTAACCAATCACTTTGTTCTGTTAAAAAGGGTTTTATGTAATAGTCTTTTTAAAAAGAAGAAACATTGTGATTTTTTTTTCCATCTTTATGAAGTTACAAATGTAAATGTGTTGTTCTTTGTGTACTTTATTACTTACTGCGTTTCTCCAAAATGTACTTCTATTACTGCTACTTGACCTGACATGACCAAACAAGTTTGGAGAGGTGGCTAGCTTTAAAGGTACAGGAAACTACACACGGGATAAAAACCAGAGCGTATCCAGCTTGTGCTGCCGTCTACCAGTTTTTTCATGGTCTGTCCACACTGGATTGTAGTGTACAACAGAACACCAATGAACTGTCTTACTGGGTGAGGTCAGAAGGGCAGTAGCAATAGAGGCCAGTGCAGAAATGGTTTTCCGCTTTAGCCAATAATATTAGGGTTCAAATACTAAAGAAACTCTTCAATCTTCCCAATGTAATCCTTTGAGATAGAAGAAAACAGGTTGAACTTTCTTATGTGAACTGCAAAACTCTAAAGAGCTTGCCAATTTTGCTCGTTCTGACAAATGTCCTATACGTTGAGCTCAACTGGGTTTCAATGACGTTTTAAGACAGAACTAATTGAAAAACTGCCCATATACACACTGAATGCAAAGATTTGAACATGTGTTTGCAATGTAAAATCAGTAAAAGGGTCAATAGCCTCTGGCTGAGAATATGAGTTAGCTAACTATTAGACTTGTGTGCATGTGGGAAGGTGATGAATATAATGTTCGGCATTAGTTTCAAGGTTACAGGCCCGGGTCCCGCCCATCGACCCAGCCCACACGCACACGCACACACACACACACACACACACACACACACACACACACACACACACACACACACACAGAGGATGGTAATAGCGGTGCTGACAGACATGTGCGACCAGCTGAGCTGGAAGCCTCAGCGGCAGTTGAAATGCTCTGAAAAGGCCGTCCGGACACTTTTAAACATCAGCGACTTAAAGCAGCAGAGAGAGAGACATCTGTAAACAAGAGCCGGGAACAGACGAGGGATTACTGGAAATGTCGAGGACTAGCTGTCTATCTATCTCTCTGCCTGACAAATGACCTGTTTATTAACTGCACTGTATCATTATATAGAAGCTTTCAGTTTTTCTGATTATAGTAAATAGATGAGTAAATGCAAAATATTATAATAAATTAATGCAAAATATGGTCCATGTTAGTTATAAAACACATGGAAATATGCTGATTCTTAAAGAGTTTAACAGATTAATAGAAATTAACATTTTGATGAATATAAGTTTTTGTGTTTATTTTTCTATTTTCATTCAGTGTTTTAATTGTTATTTAAGAAACATATATATTAATGATTCAACACCTAATATCACTAACTATATAAAAGTCTGTATCTGTCTCTTTGGCACAACCTGATGTGTTTGGGGAACCTGCTGGTGTCCGGGTTCAGCACGACCATGCACCAAATTCCACCTGACATCCAGTCATGGCTCCTCTGCCATTTTAATTGGCACACACGGACACACACACACACACACACACAGATCAAAGTCTTTACTAACACTATAAATACCCACTGTGAACACCATGAGACATGGCGGATGTATGATAATGTTCTCATTACAACAGGCTTTGTGTGTGTGTGCATGTGTCTACAAGAATGTACAGGGCATGAGAATGTGTGTACACTCACAGTGTGTACACTGACAGTGTGTGCATATGTGTTCTTATGTGTAGTTCTAGTGCGTTATGCAAGTTCTGTGCGTGTGCGCCTGCACAAAGCCGACCATTTTTCTCCACCTAGCTGATATTTTTGCTAAGTGATGTTTATCTATAATTTCAGACAGACATGTTTTTTCTGAGAATATATACTGTATTTTATTGCAAAAATACTAGAAGGTGCAAGATTGATCAACTTAAGTTTATTTCTGATTGACCACAGTCTGGTCTCAGGACGTTATGTGAAATTAACTGTCCCTAAGTTTAACTGTACTTATCATGGTTTTAGTTAAATATAGTCTAATTTTTGTGGAGGACCTACTAGGTGCCCTACTGTCTCACAAACTCTTTATATGGACTAATGACAGAGGTTGATAGAAACACTGTTTGCTATAAAGTCTTTTTGGAGGTTTTCCATTTTTCAGAATAAAAAAAATTCCATTAGCAAATGCAAAAATGTTTGAAAATGTTAAGTTTTTTTTACATTCAAGGTGAAGTCATTTGTGCTCATCTGCTTCTGTGATTACAGACACTTGGAAACAGTTTGAAAAAGTGTGTACTGCAGTAATAAATCAGGACAAGCATACTTACATTCATACTGCATCTCGATCTGCACCAAACTCCCCGGTAAAATAACAGTTAGATGCAGCTTTTCACACTATAACAAAAGATTTATTTCAGCAATATATCCAGTTTGTACTGAAGCTTATACTGCCATTATTTACTTAAATGTCAAATACGATTCACCCTTACCATGATGATTAACTGATTAGGGACTTCAAAGCCATGATTTATACTTTTCAAGACATATATACTGGATCATTTAACATTTGACGAACTCAAGGTTGTTTGTTCAGGCTTGAGTATCAGTTAAGGTTCACAATACATTTTGGCCCACATAGCTTTTGTTGCCTTTTCCACGCTTTTGTCACTTTTTTTCTCTCTTCCCGACGTTGACGTCACTTCTTTTTTTTTAACCTTTTGGGCACTTTTTTCTATGATGGCTAACTTTTTCAGACTTCATGTGGACCAAACTCTAAGTCAGAAGACTATATGAAACATGCAATAACACAGTCAAAGATATTTTACTTTGTCAAATAAATAAAAACATGTCAATATACTCCACATCTAGCCCTTTATGTGGCCCTCATTTTCCCTTAGTGAAACAGAGTTTGATGCTCCTATTCTGACTGCAGATGATGGTTCTGTCAGATCATTGAAGGTTTTTTATCTAATTCCCATCACCGACTCATTGATCCACTCAGTTACAGTATGTTACATTTACCAGAGTAAGTTAGTTGGCTCATAGCAGCACAAATTAGGAACAGGTTCCCATGAAATACAATAGACAGATAAGAACTAAAGCAGAATTTCTATCACTATGGGACTGTTTTGTTGCCATAGGGCAGAATTCCCCCATTTTACATCTATCAAGTTAAATCAATGTTGTCACATTTCTCTCTAAAAAGGGGGTCATTCTTTGTACCAGTCCAACTACTACCGTTACCAACAATAATAATCCTAAAAAAAGAAAACCAGAAAAAGCAGGGTAAACAGGGTTTGGGCCCGTCCTGCGATTCTCCTGAGAGAGAGAGAGAGAGAGAGAGAGAGAGAGAGAGAGAGAGAGAGAGAGAGAGAGAGAGAGATTGAGAGAGAGCGCTGGTTGTTCTCATCCAAGAGCAGCTGGAGAAACACAAGGTCACTTGGGATCAGGCTTTCCCTCCAAACAGCTGGCCAAACAAACCCAGCCTGTCCTGACCGCGCGCACACACACGCGCAGACACACACACACACACAAACACGCAAACACACACGTGCACACACACACACCTCTCTTTCTCATGGAAGTGTACAAAGGGTGTGAACACACTTTACTTATGCACAAAAATCTTGTCACCGCTTACCAAAACTTTCCAGAAGGGTAGAAGATGACTCTTGCGTCTCCCAAATGTTCACCTCTGAGACGTAGGAAAAAAAGCAACCAGCATGCATTTCTGAGTTTTAGGTTCCAACATTTTTATTATGGCAGAATTTGTACTCCATATAAAAACATCTAAATTACATAATCACATTTATTTTTACATGACAGTGATTTGTTGTTACTATATGTATTTATTTTAAAGATACTAGCAGATAAACAAATTAATTTCTTCACTTTTGAAAACATTTGGTTTTATCTGACATTCCCTCTATCTCCTTATTGATCTACTTACACAGCTCCCTCATGCCCACAAACCTCAGTCCCTCTACAGTGGGACTAGTCTTAAAACTTGTGTGTGTGAATAAGATTAATGAACATTGACAACTCTGAATCACATCCATCAGTTCCGGAAAGTTACAAGTTACTGTTTAGCATAATTTAACTAGCCAGTTCATATTAGCAACTGTTTAATAGTGCCAAAACAGGGGCAGTGGCAGCATTTGCGGCAAATGCGTGTGTAAGCATGTGCATTTCTGCGTGTTTGTTGGGGTTTATACATCATGTTTCTGAGCGGGATCATTAACGTGAAACAACATTGTTCACAGCTTATCGGAACATTTACGTCCCACCATGAGATGTCTGCGCCCAGACGGATCACCACACCATCCCTGACAAAGATGAATTGAGTCTAAATGCCAGGAGAGAGGGAGGTGGGGAGGGGGCTGTGTAAGGGTGGTTGGCCCAAATACCAAAACTAAATTTAGGATGACACAAGGTGCAGGATAGATGAGCTGGGGGACAAAGGGTGGCGGGCAGAGGATCATTGGACCATTTTGTTTACGTATAAGCTCCCAGAGCTCTCAGCTTTGTTTCTCCCAACTCCTTCTCTCCATCTGATCTCTTACTGGCAGCACCAACAAACAAAAAGCCATTTGCAGAAGAATGGTGACAATGCATGATGTGAAATGTATCTCCTTTTACAGATTATAGGGGATGAACTGATATTGCAGTTATACAAATGTCTCTCAGAAGCAGGCTAAACAGTCCAGTTGATAGACTTTAGTAGCTTGGGTGTTTCTGCTATGAAACCCACTAAAGGCTCTTAGCAGCGGTGGACTCTAAAGCCCAGTTCAGATCAGACGAGTTGAATCTGGCATCACAATGTGCCGGTCTGCAACGTGCTATTTTACACTATTGTGACTAGACAAGAAAAGAAAATTAACAAAAACATCGGGAAATGTGACAAAAGTATTGAAAAGACAACCAAAAAGTTGAAAATAAATTAGAATTTAGACCCAGAAAAACCAAAAGTTGCATGGTCGACAGGAAGACAAACCAAGGGTTAAATTATGAAAGGGGATAGTGAGATACTTGAACAACTGGGGCACAGAGTGGCCCAGATTGACATTGAAGTTAAGCTCAACTAGTTTGTGTAGCAGTAAGGGCTGTGAAGTGCTGATCAAACAATATGCGTCAGCAAACACATGAGAACAACCTGTATCAAAAGGTTCAGTGCACAGGATCTGATGTAAGTAGCGTTGTGCCTGGGGAGAGATTAGACTAGGATCTGCTCCATCTATGGTGAACTGTCTGTGCTGACGGATGGAGCGTTTATGCTGTAAAAAGAGACCTCAAAGAGAGCAGCATGTCAGCATGGCAGGTCAATTTATAGCAATCCGTCCACCAGCTCTTCAGCCACAGATTCACTGTGTAACACTATCTGTTCAGTCTAGACACACACACACACACACACACACACACACACACACACACACACACACACACACACACCTCTCTATGAAGGATTTAAAAGCCACTGGACTCTATTTGACAAAACAGACACATTTCAAGTAACTGAAACCCAAAGCTTATACGGTTTGCAATAAATAAAAATCCTATGATCCACAAATGTTGAAAGTGCTACAGAAGCACAAATATAAATCAGGTTCCATTTGAAATATCAATAACCTGCTAACTATGAATTATTTTTAAACACCCAAAACGTGTAATAAGGATGTTTTTAACCCACAAATACCACACGATGGCAGCTCATAATGTCAAGTGAGAAATACACGCTGATGGAGACCAATGGAGGCTGGTATATTGTTTCATTGTAATATTCAGCCACAGATTCACTGTGTAACACTATCTGTTCAGTCTAAACACACACACACACACACACACACACACACACACAAACACACACACACAAATGCACACGCACGCATGAAAGAAACAATTGCTCTAATTATTAGTATTTGTCATCAATTAGTTATTTATTAGGCTGAGAGAAGCCTTAAAAAATGCTCTGAATAATGATGATGTCTCGTTACAGCTCGTCTGTGTTACATGGTCAAAAACTACAGAACAAGTGAGTGAGTGGAACTTGAGCGTAGATTTTTCAGACAGCTGCTGTATACAAGGTGAAAATTGTCAAGCTCAAATATGTTTGTCTTTAAGACAAATGCTAAAAATGCATTAAATTCTGGAGTAATTATTTGAGAAAGGCGAATTGACTGACTACGTAATTATAATTACTCTACAAGGAGGAAACATTTTTTTTTCAAATATTGTCCCTTTATTAGTATAATTTTGCATGTAACAGGCTAGTATTAAAGAAAAATGTATTGTCCAATTACATCTGATCATTCACAGTGCTGTGATAAGCAGGAAGCAACAAACGTTTGTGGTTTTTTGAAAGTCATTGTGAATGGCAGCTTTCTCCCTCTGCTATTACTACTGCGTATCCCCCTGATGCTCTACGGGGCACAGACAGCTTTCCAGTCCAAATGATTTACATTTTCACCAACGTTGAAGTTTTGTCAGTCTGTGTGTTAAAATGCGAGCAACACCAACGCATGCTTCCTGGGGCAAAGGTCAAAGAGTTTGGAACCCATTAGAAGCTGAAGCTCTGGGCCTCATTTCCTCAAAGAGTGAGACACGAGAAAGAAAGAACACGTTGATGTGAAGTCATTTTTACATTCTGAAACAAAACAAAAAACTATGCTTTTACCATTTTACTCTTCACAGACTGGATCACTTTCCATTTTGCTCTGGCTCTAATGGAAGCTTTTACATTTCCTGTTCTGTGTCTTGTTGCTCTTCCTCAGGAGGTGATGTGTTTTTCAAAGCTGATATATATGATAAGAAGAACTGTGTAATTAGCATGAGCACTGATAAGCCGGGGGGGACCAGATGTCACTAGAAAAATAAATCTAATTGGGTTGCCACTTTTGTGATTATTTACTTTATTGTGAAAATGAATAATCTCTTAAAATACCACTAATCGATCCTTATTTCCACCCTGAATGCTACCCATCAATTCGTTGTTCCTCTTTAGTGAATCTTTATCCATTAAACAAACCATTCAGCCATGCCGTACACCTTAACTCAAACTTTGGTTCGGCCATGAGAGCCCTTTAATGGGCCTGCAGAAGTTTATAATCGCAATTTTAACACAGAGCTACACAGTGACTGGGTGAGCTGGAAGTTAGATGATGTGAGTTGAGGAGCAGCAGGGTGCGAGCTGTGGAAAGGAGGTGGTCTGCTGGACTCTGACAGAGTGTCACTGCTGGACTCCAGATGTGCTGTTGAGGGAAAGTTTCAGCTCGAGCGTCAATCTGAGGGCGACACGGACCCTGACAGGAACTTGGCTCACCACACACACACAGGCGCAAATGTATGTGCACACATATATATGTTTAACCCTTGTGTCTTCCCCGTCGACCATGCAACAATTTGTTTTTTTGCTTCCGATTTAAATTGAAAAACCTTTTTATTGTCTTTTTCAACACCTTTGTCACTTTCCCCAATTTTTTTTCTCTCCACTTTTTTTACGTTCTCGCCACTCGCCAACATTTCTTAAGTTTTCAAATGCTTTACAATTGAATGAAACAACCAAATTCAATGTAAGTACTGAACTGATCACTTATATTACCTGTGAAGAGCGTTGTATGGAACCATTATTTACAAATTTCTGATATAGAAACTTGTTGAAAACCAAGGACAACAGGAGGGTTAAAGAGTAACATTTAAAAATTCACCACTTGCATGCATATAGCTTTGTTTATTTGCTGCACTACCAAACCACTATGGCATTGTTTGCATCACTTTGCTTAGAAACAACTGTGTTGTTCAGCTTTGTGGAAGGCTTGGTAATGACGAATTAAGGCGGTGGTAAATTAAATTGCACTATAAAGAGATACAACACAAACTGTTTAGGCTAAACTATTTCTATTTAAATGTATGTTTAGTGTAAAATTGTAAGAGAAGGACAGAGAAAGTCAGAAACATACTCTATATATACAGAGAACCAACAATTCCCAACAATTAAAAAACAACCTTGTAAGTGAAAAACCCTTAAATGCTAGCCTACAAATCAAATGTTTAGAATCCATCCAACTAATTTAATTAGTTAATATAGAAAATTATTTTAGGAATTATGCCTAAAATAATCTCACATACCCCCAGCAGTTCTTCAAAAGTAACCCTAGTGGCACTAGGACCCCCATTAGAGAAAAACTGCATAAAAAGGTGCACTATGAGTTCCTGCATGGTCACTTCTGTTGACGTTCCAAGTAAATTTCAAATAAAACAGAGCAAGCTTGCCCCTCCACCCATGTTTCAGTAACTGTCATGACTAACTGTCACTAACCCCCCATCACCTAATCTAAAAAATTGAGATTAGCACCAAAATCTCCAGTTAAGATTAGGAAAAAGATTCTGAGATTCCAGAGAAACACGCATATCCTGGGTGAAAGAGTTCAGTTTTCCTTCGCTCTCTGGCTTGAAAGTCCTGTATGTTAATGCCCATCCATCCACCCAGACCACGTCCCTACGCGGCCAGCCGCATTCTTATACAGCGGCCGTCAATGTAGTGAATACAGCCAAAAAAAACATGGAATGCTCACAGATTGGCTCACAGGCTGAGGCATTAAATGTGGTTTATTAGAAAAGCACTCATGCAGCATGTGAAACAAGTTAAATTAATTGCATTGCAATGACTAGACATGGATGCAACAAGAGCAGTTACAGTAGAGGGAGTGAGTATGTGTGGATGCAGTAGGTGAATTTAACCAAAAAATGGAATATCACAGATTCAGGACTTGGCTTTCTGAATGTCAAGGTAATGCATACATTTTTATGAAAATGTAACCTTGATGTATGTTAATTTAAACACCTCTGTTCAGCAGCAACATCTCCAGTTTCTTTACAGACTATACCAGAAAGTAGTTTAAGGAAAAGCTGTTCATGGAGAGATCAGGTGGTTATCCAGAGAAAAGAAATGTTACGGTTACATTTTGTGAATGCAATTTTTCTATGCTGCAAGCAACACAAACAGAATTCTACTCACCTCTACTGTACTGGAGGCAAATATCTGAGAGATAGGTACAGTACCTCTAATCCAAAGGAAACCAAAACTATCAGTAAGTGAAAAATTAGTTTTTGTTATTTGGGTGAGCTATATCTTAAAATAATATTAGGCTTAAATAGGAGCGTATCTGAGTTGTTTAAATATTGTTGATTTGTACATTATGTAGGTTGCATGAAAACATTCTAGTTGCACTACTAGGCAAGGACATTTTCTAAGAACACAGAATTAATGAAAGCCATTACCAGAATTTAATTTGGGGAAATATTGTGAATTTAACTTAAGGTGGACACAAACAAAGTACCCCCATTGTGTGATTAATGCTAAGACGACCAGTTTTTTGGGGGTTTTTGTTTTTGTTTTTACACAAAATGTTTCCCAGCTAAACTTCTCTCTTTCTTCGGCTGTCTCTCACGCTCTCCTCTCCCGGTTTCTCCCTCTGGAAGTCGAGAGTTCCCAGCGATCATCCACAAAAGCCTGGGGTTATATTTACTGCATGTAGACACGTGAAGGTCAGATGCGTAAAGCGCTCCTGATGGCTTTGCCAAATGGCAGCTCTCGCCTTCCCCGCCAGACTTCTGCAAGGAGCAAATGTCATTTCCACCATCCGGCATGCATGTATACTTCTCCACAGAAACAGCCATGATGAGAATTCAGAGCAACTTTGGTAGGTGACAAAGAGAGGTCTGTGCTGACATCTCAGGAGTGATAATAAAACAAGTAAGGCGACAGGATCGAACGGCACTGCGCTAGTAGACGGTTTTGCGACGCAGGCGAGAAAACAGCGCAGCAAAGGAGATGCATTCTGAAGCTGGGAGTCAGACTGTAAAGGGACGTCTGAGGCCCTTGAGTCGTGTCCAGTGAATAATTCACGTTGAAAAGTTTTTTCCTCCTTAATTTTCAGTCTGGCAGCTCTTTTCCCCCTCACATAATTTAGGGCTTGTTCCCTGGGAGCAGCGGGCACTAGGTATGAATCACCCGCCGTCCACCGGAGCCTTGCTCAAGAGCATAAACGTCCAACTATCAGCGATGTCTCACTGTGTGTGTAAATAGCACCTACATAACCACTGTGTTCTCATGGAAACACTGTCAACTCGATAGATACTTAGAATTCACATAGCCTTGAAATGTACGGAAAGTTTCCAGAGAAAATTATTTAGTTTGGTTGTTGGCGGGGACTTTTGATATTCTATGTCTAACAGTTTCTTTTTTATTATAAGATAAGATTTTATTTTTACTATCCCAAAGGAAATTTGTCTTGGAAAAAGAAACAATACTAGGGCTGTAATCAACCAAAGAACATCTTAGTCAACTGAAGTCGTGAAAATAAAAAAATGCAAGATTAATTAACTTTACTGTCCCGCGGTACTTGTGCTTGTAGGTTATTTGCAGTATATTAAATTGCTTTTGACCTAATTATTTTGCACTGAAATGCCACTCGTCTGTCGGCTTTGACAGCGCTCAGTGCCTCGCTGTGTTGTATTAACTCTGAAATTTTCTCTTTGAGTCCCTCACATTTTGCTTCATGGTGTGAAGGTGTGCTTTCCACCCATAAACCATTACGGTATGCTTCCACTGGATGAAATAACACGGCAAAAAAACGACCAATCAGAATTTTGGTCGAGCCAGAAAGTATCGACCAATAAATCGACTAGTCGAATGGGAGATTACAGCCCTAAACAATACCTGCTGTTGAAAGAACTCACAACACATTGCATACACAGAGTACATACACACACATGCATAACGTGTGCATCACTGATAAGTTTATAAGTTGTATAACACATCACGATAGTCGTCTTATTATGTGCAGTAAGGGCTAGCTGCCTTATCAACACGAAATCCAGAAAAATAAAGTAAGGTTATCATTATTATCTCATATGGTAACGAACAGGTGCCGAAAATAATGGTTGACATAGCAGAGTGATGACTATCGCTCTCTTAAGCGCCACCTGCCTCCAGACTTGTAAACGTTACGAGATTCGACAGTTCATGCTCACCTGCTGCAAGAGGTGTGTGGTCCATCTAACCTCAGAGGCCCAGGGGTCAAAGGGGAACAACATAAAGCGTGGATATCAGAGAGGTTATATGTTTGACTTTGACCTGTCGATTAACGACTCCGCAGGACAATCGGACCTGAGCTGCTGCATGCAGGGTGAACCTGAAGGAGCTGCGGTTAATGTGGAAGGGGCAGCAGACATTTTTTAACTCCCAAAACAATAGGACAGGGGTCTTCAATATTTTTAGGCCAATGTAAAATTGTATAAAATTGAGTTGCATATTAAACTGGGCCTATAATAACATGTAAGGTGGCCTAGAGCCTTGACACAACTTTTTCTGATGCATACAATACTAAGCTATTAAAATAATAACTGTTGACATATTCATATATGAATACATCATGTTTTAATGTTAAAATGTGGCACAGTGAATGCTTAAGTTTAACTTTATCCATTGATGGCTATCTTATAGTAATGGTCATTTTTAGGGCTGCTAAGATTAATCGATAAATCAACTAGTTGTCAACTATTAAATTACTCAGCAACTATTTTTTCTTAGATTGCAGCGTTTAAAATTAGTATTTTCTGGTGAACATTAAACTTTCTGTGAAACTAAACTGAATATTGTTGAGTTGTGGACAAAACAAGACAACTGAGGACATCATATATAGGGCTATAATTGAAATTTTTCACCATTTTCTGACAACAACCCCGTACATTAATGGAGAAAATATATACCGGATTAATTGATAATGAAAAGAATAGTTAGTTGAAGCCCTAGTCATTTTTTCAATACTGCGAGCACCACAGATTAGATGTCTTCTACCTCCAGTGTATTGGAGGGGCAGCAGAAATCTGAGACAGATATTTCAAAACCTCGCCTGGCCCGATTAGAGGTAAGTTAGAAAACATCTTTTTAACATGTTTTTTTTCTATAGGGAAAGACAACCCCGGGGTGGCTGCAGTTCCTTCTGGTCCCACACAGATCCCAGGTTCCTGAGGACCTCTGTAAGAATAGAAGAGTGTTTTCTCACGAGGAAACCCATCCTTGTGAAGGCGGGGCCACAGTGAGCAGAGAAGCTCATTGCAACTCCGTCCATCTCTGACATCTTTTCACACGGGTCAATGAAGATGACTAAATGGTGAAGCTTCATGGTTTAGCTATGGACTGCAAGTGCAAGTAGTAGTGCAGGCATCTGATATAAGCTCATCTACAGCATGTTCACATGCACATACACACACACACACACACAGCTGAAGGCTTTAACATCTGAAGTCCAGCTTTGGTTTTTTACAGCCTTGGCTTGGCCAGCAGGATTCCTGAAATATATATCACAGAGCTCAGAAGTGGGTGCAACTACCATGTCAGAGACAATCTGTCAGCTTCTCTATTTTGCTTCAATTATTAAATCAGATTGGTATTACTGCTGGCTCCAAATGTTAACGAGGTCATACGATGCAGAATCACAGCAGTGAATATTTCTTTTGTAACTAATCATTGTCCTGCCTGTGAGATTCAGCTTTCCTCTGATCTCTGACTGCTTCTTGTTGACTTGTAAATCTATTATTGGTATGTATTTATAGCAAATAAATTTCCCATTACAAGTGGAGGACGTAAGACTCTCACATCAACAATAAGCTGACGGGCTCAGCTCGCTGGAAAATAAAGCCTGTCCGTTTTTATCGGCCTCCCAGCGTGACACTAAGTGGTGTCACTCACCAACGCTCTGCCCATTTAACAATGTCACAGCATCGGCCACAGCATCACGCAATAGTTATTTAGTTATTTATTACAGCTGCTGGGGTGACGCCGTGTCACCTCTTGTGTGTGTTTCGGGGGTGATGACAACGCAGCACCCTGTCTGCTCAATGCCCTCTCCTGAAAGCATCACAACTCACAGACTGCAGCGGCTGTCACCTGCCTCAGTATTCAGATTCACATATTACTGAGTATATCCTGTCTTGAATATAATAAGACTAAGCTTTGTTGGCAGGTGGGGATGTTGTGTGATGTTTGTGATGCTTGCAGTGGATTCATGTTGCCACATTACTTTTATTTAATCTTATCCTAATGTTTCTTATATATTGTTACCTTTATACTGCCACTTTTCCTTTGTATACTTTTGCTTACTGTTTTACACATGCATGTTTACATCCATGTACAGTATATATATATATATATATATATATATATATATATATATATATATATATATATATATATATATGTGTGTGTATATTTATTTTACTTCTCATTGCAAATACACATTTACTATTTCCCGGTTTCCATTAGTTTATACATTTTAAAATGTAAAATTTGGAATGTCTATTCCAAAAATATATTTTATATGTTATATTTTATCCCTATATTTTTAACTTCTACACTATTTTATGTCTTAAATTGTCATGTTTAATATGATATAATATAGTATAAATGAGGATTGTTGGAGGTACCCTAAGATCTAAGATTTCCACCACCAACAACTTCTTCTCTGTAATTGTAATAGCCAAATTGTGTCAAATATGAAAGTTTCAATTAATCGAGAAATGTCTAATTACACAGAGACAGGGCCCACGTAATAGGAGCATAAAAATAAATAAAAATATTTGTGCCATAATGTGTTACGGCACAAATGTGTGTGCTTCCCGCCCCCCCCCAAAGTTTTTTGGGGGGCATTTCGGCCTTTATTTTTGACAGGACAGGTGAAAACATGAAAGGGGAGTGAGGGGGGGAGAAAGACATGCAGTCGAGGAGTAAAACTTTCTATATGGTCGCCTGCTCTACCAACTGAGCTATCTTGGCGCCTCTTTTTGTTTAATTAAATTGGTCCTGAATCGATCGTTTGGGAACTGGTATCAATTAATGGTATTAGTATTGGTACCAAAACTGTTTAAACGATACCCAGCCCTAGTTGCAAGTTATGACTTGAAAATTCTCCGGGTTGCACGGAAGCAAACATGAACAAGTGTCATGAGACGTTCTCATGGGTGTTTCTTTTATCGATATACGCATGTTGAGTAGTTGAGACGTTATTATTCTTTCCCTAGTCAAACCTACCACCCAACAGTTGGATCAACCAATCAGTAAAACATTACCGTGTAATCCTCTGTGACTTTCGATTACCAATTACATCCTCCTCTGCATCACCCTGCAGAGATGTTCAGGAACGTGCATCTTCAGAGAACAATAATTAACGTCACACATGTGTCTGGTTGTATGAATGTGTGGAAAACAAAGTGCAGAAGCTTAGTTAATCGGTTTCTCTGTATCCATTGGCTCAGCGGGTGGGTTAAAAGCTTCACAATTGACTCACAATAGAGCAACTGTATCATCTGCCAGCACAGAGAAACACAGCACAGCTGAAGCCACAGCTCTTTACGAAACAGCCTTAACAGGGCTGACTCAAACAAAATACGCTCTGCACCCACCAGAAATCACATATACACACTTTCTCTTTCTTACAAACACACACCTAATTTGCCCTGATGTAGCATTTTGCTCTGAGCAAATGTATAATCAAAAATAATTGATCACATTAACTAATCTAGGTGTGGAGGCAAACATGCTTAAAAACATACACACATGCTTGAGCAAACTTCAAAAACTACACAACTAACACAAACACAGACACTTTCAATTAAAGCAAGCGGTTGTGCATGAAAACAGACACATACACCATGCAACATTGGTTACCCCCGCTGCATTAAAGCCAGACATTAAGCCATGAGCTCCACAGCATCCAGAAGCGACACCTTAGCCCAAGATTTAATTTTGTGTTGCGGCGGGCGTTAGAAAAACACATGATGTAGCCAGTTGTTTTGTGGGGCAAATGGAGCAGGCATCATAAAGGCCGGTTTTATTAGCTGTTGCTTGATTCGTTCCTGCAGGCTGCAGAGCGAGCAGCTAAATCAATGCGTCCAGCTGTTCTCTGAGCTTGCCGGGGCTCTCTGGACGCGCAGCAGGTGTATGGCCCCCTCGGCCCAGTCACACACACCCGCTCACATAACAAATAATAACGGCCTCCACACACGGCCAATCCATCACTGTTATAGCCCGGCCCAGGAGACCGCCGCTCACATTCACGCATGCTGAAGTGTGTGTATTAATGTGTAACACAGAGCACACGCACATGCATATACAGAGTTGTAGAAACATAAGACTATGTATTATGTATAGCTACACATGTTGGTGATTCTTTATTTGTGAGAACCCTTGTTTTTAATCGATTACCTAGCTTTTAACTATTCTACCTTAACCATGACAACTATACCTAACTTCAACTCTTACAAAAATGTCCTCACTTTCTAGAAATGTCCTCATAGGTTGAAAACTCAAACTGGTCCTCACGAAGATAAAAGAGCACACGCACACACGCAGCAAAAAAAACATGCTGCTTTAAACTATAACATACCAACAGGCAGGCACACCAACACTTTTCCACATGTGTATACACATATGAATCGGCACACGTGTTTGTGCTTACACACAAAGGTTTCTGCATAGAAACTTGTACTTACACACTGATGGAGAAACATACACTTATACACTCATCTACATGGAGTCTTTGTGTCTTTCGCAGACAGTAGTATGACTAACAGAGTATTCTGACATACAGTACACAGGAGTGACACATAGTAGTAGACGAGACACAAACACTACACACTATACATGTAGACACACACATACACAAGGGGGTGATCCATCAAAGTTATGACCCAGCTCCATTCAGAAGCCCTTCTTTTTTTTTGAAGGCCTCTCAGTGAAGGGTTCTGGTCGATGAAGAAAAATGTTCCATGTGTTTCTGCAGTGGCCACTGCATTCTACATAATATGTTAAGTTTAAAGGGTCAGTTCATCCAAGTTACATGTAGTATTTTTTACCTGTAGTGGTATCATAGGGACTATTTCTTTTGTCAAAATACTTTCAATGTGTTTTGTTTAAACGTCACTTTGCACATTTACAATGACGTGAGCACCACCAACGACCACTCACCATCACTGTATTATATTGGGGTGGAGGCAGAAATCTTTGCTAGATATTACAAGAGGCAGGTACGGGAGCCTCATTTGCGGCTCACAAATACAACAGCTGGGTTGGGTGAGGCTTAAAATCAGTCAGTCTTCCAAACTGCGAGGCTCCACATCTGGTGCAATTCAAAACTAAAAGGGGAAGGAGGCGGAGGAAGAAAGGTGATTCTGCAGGTAATAGCAGCAAACTTCACTAAAGAGTGAAACTAAAAAGGAGAGGCAGGAGGAGAGGAAAGCAGAGGAAAGGGAAGACAGGGCATAGAAAAGAGCTGAGAGGAGCAGGACAAAATAAAGTAGTGAAGATGAGAGCGGAGAAAAAAGTGTAAAGAAAATCTAAGAAAAGGAGAGAATAAAAGGAAACTATAATGTAGTGGAAGAGGAAAGGCATAAAAAGGACATGTGGAGAGGAGAGGAGAATGGAAAGACAAGGAAAAAGAAAAAGAACGAGTATGAGAGGGGAAAAAAGTGGTGTAAAAGAAATAAAAAGGTAAAGGAGTAAAGCAAAAGAAAGAAGAAGAAAAGAGGCAAGGTATGGAAAGCAGAGGAAAGGAAAGGAGATGAGTGAAGTAGAGAGGTGAGGAGCAAGAGGAGAGGGGGAAGGAAGACACGAGAAAAGCAAAACATAGGAAATGAAACAACAGGAAAGGAAAAGATAAAGGAAAAGAAATAACGGGAAGAAAAGAAGAGGGATGAGGAGTGAATGAAAAAATAACCCTATGATTTTTTTTATTATTATTATTATTATTATTTCTTTTTTTTTAATTTTTCAGATATCAATCTTTATGAAATTGTAGACACACTAAGTCTCCGTCCCACCCAACCAGAAGCTCTCCAGGGTAAACGGCAGTCGTCACTATGTCAAGACCAATGACATTTTATAACAATAAAGGAATGTGTGTGTGTGTGTGTGTGTGTGTGTGTGTGTGTGTGTGTGTGTGTGTGTGTGTGTGTGTGTGTGAGAGAGAGAGAGACCTAGCTAGAGAAAAGCAACTGCTGGCTCCAAACAGCTGGTTGCTGCAGTTGCCCTTTTCCACACATAAAAGGGCAACAGTGTGCGTGTGTGTGTGTGTGTGTGTGTGTGTGTGTGTGTGTGTGTGTGTGTGTGTGTGTGTGTGTGTGTGTGTGTGTGTGTGTGTAAGACATGAAAGACAAATGCAACAACAGGCATCACTAAGAAATATTCAGTGCCTCGTAAATCAGTGATACACTGATGCATGAACAATGTGTGTGTGGGAAAGTGTGATTTACACATACCTATTTCTAAGCTGCTGTTAATCATTACATGTATGCATATTTCATTCATGCGAAAAGCCAAATAAATTCTTCAGAACAGGTCTATTTGTGTTCATTTAGGCATTTTTCCATGAATTACTTCCGTTTAGCATCTAATAAACTGTATTTACAGTGACTCACATGCAGCTATTGTCATTAATAAATGGGTATGGGTATTAATAGTCTATATCCACAACATTCCTCTTCCAAGATTGCTCCGTTGCTGCCAGAAATTACGGCTTATTTCACTCTTTTCAGCCAGATGTCTTTTTCCTTCCGCTTTCTTGTGTTGGAATTTTAAACTCCGGTGGATTTCTGACGACCATGGTTAACAGCTCCTCAGATCTCTGCAGGGTGAATCCAGACAGCTAGCTAGACTATCTCACAACAAAAACAACTTTTCAATTTACACATGTTCCATCAAAACAAGTTCCTTCCAGAGGAGACGTGGCTCTGTCCAGTGCTTAGCCCCACCAATGACGACACTAAATAAACCAGAGCACGTTTTTCTCCCAACCCTGAATGCTGTGTGGACTAGCCAGACCCTCCTATACAGCACTGTGGAGGAAGGTCTGGCAGAGAGAGACTAGAGTGTTAATGATTGTATGAAAGTGTTGTATTTTCACTATTAGATATGTCCTGTGATCGACAGTTCTTAAAATTTTAAATCAGAAGACAAATGTATCAATGGATCACTGATACACATCCTAGACAGAAACCTACAAACTGGAAACATTTCTCAAGTGTCATCCTAATGACTGACGGTCAAAAACATCAATCACACGCATCTCACAATTATCAGCTTGTCCTTCGTGAAATTGAAATTCACATTCCTTTCTGAATTCATACAATTAATGCTGCTTATTGTTGTGTTACATTAACACCTGTGTGAAAACACTTTGGGTGATCAGAGAAAAATGATTTGTGGTTAAAGCACAGAGGTCGGAGAATACTCAAATTACCGACAAAGTCTGTTACTGCTGTCTGACTTCGTTCAGTTGATGGTGGAATTGTCCATAGAGAATGAAAGCTCCATTTAGGTGCTTAGGAAGTTGTGGTGTCATTACTGACCTTACAGCACAACGTTATTTACCATGGCACCAACAAGTTGGAGACAAACAACTGAATTTGGCTCTAAAGTGCAGGCTAAGGTGCATCTGAGAATCGTGTTAATTCCAAATATTTTGCTCTCTGCACTCCAATAGATGTAGGACACGACAACTCATTTCTTTAAACAACTGTATTTCCCAGAGTGTATGGCTATTAAACGTGCAGCATGTTGTACCTCCGAGCATTGACACATTTCATGCGTGACATTTCATTTCCTTAGCATAACAATTGGGTGCTAGGTCGACTTCTATGGAGGCTCGCTTTACAGGGTGATATATTATCTGGTGTGAACCAGGTCAACAGCTTTAATGGCAAAGCAGCAGCCAGGCAATAGAGGAGGAAATCACAAAAGGAAAGGACGAAACAGATGAGCTTTCAATTAGCAAAGGGTCATTCATACATGGGTGAGGTGTGACTAAAGGAGGGCATCACATATGATTCTTTGTACTGTACACCAAACATCTACCAAAAATTCTACTTTTTAGTAACTGCAAACTTGTATTTTGTAGTTCCTGTATTCTGGAGTGGTAGATTGAGCTCAGTTTTACTTCAACCAAAGTGAAGTTAAATTCTCCCACATGTTGTTTTCTACTCTGTTCTACTGTTATCAGAGCTGTTCACTTGGAGTCCACATAAATGAGGACTTGAACCTTGCCTTTGACTTGACTGCTCTTGTATCCTGTTTTGTAATTCAAAACAGTACAAGCTCTGGTCAGCATAGCAGATTAACACTCAGCTTGTGCTCTTGTCCTTACAGTCTTGCTGATAGAACGTCACATCGCTTTACTTCCTTTGTCTCAGAAGCTATCTTTAACTGGCTGCTTCTAGCTGCTAGACAAAATACCCCATGAGACCCAGTCCTAACAGAGAGCTATTTGGTCACAACCTGTGCAGTTAAAGAGCAACAGAAGGTTGTATTTCTTTCTCCAAACACAATTCCCATCTCGTTTTTCTGCCTCTGCAACTCCTCAACACCACAGACCCTCTGGCTGACTTGGAGGCTCTGACCATTAATCACCTGGCCAGGAGCGGAGGTGAGCAAGCAGGAAAGCAGGTGACCCTCCCCCACCACCCTTGTGACCCCGTCAGCCACAAAACACCAGCTACCCTACTCCAATAAATTCACAGCAGGACTTTGACAGAGTGTGTTTGTCGTCCTTCTTCTCACTTCCTGCCTGATGTCGTCACTGCAGACAAGACGTGCCATTAATTAAAGACAACATGGTGATCCAATGGGACTCCCGGGCGATTGTTTTTGTCAGTCTTCAAAGTTTGGAAAGTTCATTTTATTCTAGCATTCAACAAGTGTGTACGTTTGCAGGAGTTAAAAGATTTTCAGACTCACTGAGTGTGTGTGTGTGTGTGTGTGTGTGTGTGTGTGTGTGTGTGAGAGCGCGCGCTCAAGAGAGCAGAACTGAACACTTTCTTTGGGTATTTTCACACCTTTAGTTAATTTGCTCTCGTTCGACTCCTTTTATGAGTTTGTAATCATGGAGCGGTTTTCCCTCCATCTAATTGGCAGTGCGAGATCTACCACACTAGGTCATGTTTACATAAATGTAAATTAGCTTGGTCTGCCTATTGGTTTGGTTTATTCTGTTTTTTTGTTCATGTAAGTGTCATATATTTGACTGTTAAACATAGTTTGTAGTCCACCACAGTACTATATTGAAGCCCTGCCTACACTCTGTCATGATTCAGTAAGAAGTTCTCTTTGTCTCAACTGACGCTACTTGTATTCAGTTACCCATAATACACAGCAGGGTCAGCTTATCCCTTCAATGATAGTTGACCAATATATGCTTTGTAATAGCATAATGGGCTGTTGCGCCTGCCATATGTGACTCTAACATGAAGCCCCTCCGACACACAATGGATAGGTCTTCTACTTTGTAAATATAAATGATAATTGTTGTTTTTTTTAACATTCCACACTGTTTTTTAACAACAAAGCATCAGTGCACACCCAAATAACTGCTCATAAGTATAATGCATAGACTAAAAAAAAGGCATTCACTGTGACCTCTTATCACAGCTGTGTATGCCTATGAATTCTGAGAAGTTAAAAAAAGACTGATGACATTGAAACTGAAGTGACATTGTGAGTTCCCCTTGCTGAAAAAAAGACTAAAAGTTGAAAATGTTAGACATGTGTTTTGGTTTATTTCCTGTCCCTTCATTATCTCACAACCCCCAGTGGTTTACTTGTAGGCTCCCGTGGATCTAAAACAGGCCATTATGGAAGCTGCTGGGGCTCAAACCAGATAAACAAACCTTTGCCGCAGAGTATTTTACATCTCATGCACCTTAAGTATGAAGTTGTTTAGTGATGTCAACTACACAAAACTATTGGTCATTCCACAGCTCGGGATTGAACTGAGGACCAATGTCTATGTTGAGGTTAAAGCCACCAACTTAACAGGGCAGTATAACGTATAAGAAAGTGAGTGTGAACCAACTATTTTGCTTGTTTTTTAACCGTTATTGATTAGTCTTGATTTCTCTGCATTCCTCGATGGCTGTATGAAATATGCTAATAAAGTCAAAAAATAAACAGATCAAATTTTTGAGTCTGTGTTCTTCATTAATGTACAGTAGTGCATGCACACAACTATGTATGTATATATGCATATATATGAAAGAGTTATCACAGATCCTGTTTAAATTGAAATAAAGATGAAAATGAAATACAAAAATGTAAAACAATGTCCAAATATGCATACTGAGAATTGTATTGATGTATTGATTCTTCAGTTTAAATTGCTGTTACATAAGTCAAGATATGCATGTCCATCTATCCATCCATCCATCCATCCATCCACTAATTCTTTTCAGGCTTATGCTGTGCTGGATCCTAGCAAGGTTTGTTCTCTGTAGGACACCAGCATTTTACATGGCTAGCCACATATGGACACATCAAAAAACTCAAACTCATATTCACAATTCCCGGCTTGGACCGTTGGAAGAAACCAATGCACCTTGAGTAAATCCATCTGGACACTGGAAGAACACGACACCTGTGTGTGTGTGTATATATATATAAAAACTAATAATAAGCAATGTGTGTTTTATATGGTTATGAAATTACAAGTAGGGGTGTATATGGCAGCATTAAAGCTTCTCCTGGACATTAGACGCCAGTGAGTATTCCCTCCTTTGTCCTAGAGTTTTCCCGGCTGGTCTGAGGCCCCTAAAGGCCAGTGTTTATGTCAGAGGAGGAAGCTGCCTGCCTATCTGCCTACACAGGGCGGTATATCTCTGACCTCACTGCTTCATTGCTGCCCCATCTGTCTGTGATGTGATCTGGAGGTCAAGGTTGATGAATGGAAAGAAGTTGCCGAGCCCCCTCAGGAGAGTTATTTCACCAGAAATTCCTTTGAGATGGTTTTAGTCTTCTTGTAGTACAACATAGACAGGTAGTTTCCTGCTTCAAGTAATTGTCAAAAGTAGAACATTTTACCAAAACTGATGCCAGTGGTTTAGTGTTCAAGTAAATTTTTACATAGGCCCGTATTGCCAGACCTTCCCCCAGCGCTGCGTAGGAGGGTCAGGATAGTCCACACAGCATTCAGGGATGGGAGAAAAATGCTCAGATTTTTTGGGCATTTCTTTAAACCAAGCACAATTGTCATGGGCAGCGGTAAACTCTGTACTGAGCCGCTGCAAAATAGCCTTAGGTAGGAACTTGTTTTGGTGGAAGGTGTACGTTCAAAAGTTGTTTTAGTCGTGCATCCAAAAACTCAGATTGGACGGATAGTCGAGGTAGCTGTCTGGATTTACCTTGCAGAGATCTGAGGACCAGTAAACCATAGTCCTTCAAATCCACCAGAATTTGAGATTCCAACACAAAGAAAGCGGAAAGTAACGTAACATCCAGTACAAACAGTACAATCCAGTTGGTGGATTACTGTTATCTCCAGCTCGTATAGCTGTGAACTTCATCCTGTACTGACAAAAGTGAAAACTAGTAGCTACCTGGATGTAAGGTATGTTTTGGAAAATAGTTAAATAGTTAAAATAAATGAGGGATAATGATATTTCCAGTTTATAGGCTATATCATGCCAAACCACTGGTTAAATACATCATTGATCTCTATGATACTCAATCAGCTGTCTGGTGTTGCAAATCCCATCCATCTTATCTTGAAGCAGGTTAAAACAAATTCCCAAGAATTATATGCAAATACTTCACAGCACAACCCAGGTCTGTAGAGAATAAGTCATCCTGTGCCACAACATTTAAAGACAGACTGGTCACTACTGTATATGTCTACAGCAGGAAAAGATAAATGGGATAAAGTGAGATGGAAAATACAGACTTTGAGAAAAAACATTGGCATTGATGAACAGCTCTTACTGTAAGCCTACCCACACGTATATGGCACTTTTACACACACACACACACACCACATGGAGCAAGTTATGCACGGGTTTCATATTAAACCCAAACCCTGATCAGATTTATTATTTGCTGAAGGGAAGGGCAAATCTGGAATTGAACTGTTTCCCAGAGTCATGCAGCATTTGATCTATGGCAGCTCAGCATCCAGCGAGGTTTGGCAAGGATATGATAAGAACCTAGAAAGAAAGAGGTAGATGGAGAGAAAGGCGGTCGGAAGGAGGCCCATTTGTTGATTATTTTTCTATAAGATTTATTCTCTAAGGCTTTCATCGGGGGAGTTCAGTTAACTGCAAAGTCTATTTGTCTGCCCGAATGTCCCTGACTCCAGCTGGCATGTGCATGTATGCATGTTGCAGATTGAATTTTATCCATGCACAGGTTGGAACTTTAGTCTAATCTACAGAGCTGTTCTGGTAATGTGAGCCTTAAAGGTCCAATGTGTGGGAATTTCCACCCTCTTGCGATGAGATCATATATCGCCATCTCTCTCGCGGCACCCAGTTCAAAGTACGTATCACTGCTACGGTAGCCTTTACGCTTCAGAAAGCCAAGATGACCATCCATATCTTCATCCAGCTTTCTCTCCGCCGACCAGGTCCGTCTGTTTAATTTTTGTTTAAATTAAAAGTTTTAAAAAATACTAGCTTTTAGCTTTCTAGCCTGTGCACCGTGCAAAACGATAAATGCCTAAATGAATAGTGAGGAGGAGGGCAAGGGGTTACAACTTCAAATACATTACAGTGATTAATGCTACTAATGTTGTGTTACTGTGGCATTTTGTGAACTTGTTCACTTTCTTGCAAAGAATTGGACAGGAGGATGACCATGACTTTCCTTCACCAAAAGGAGAGGAATTCACACATACAAACTTTTTGTACAGCAGACATTTTGACTTGGTGTCACTAACAACATTAACAATGGCTTTAGTCCCAGTACGCCACAATAGCATAAATAACACTAGGATCTTAAAACTGAAGCAGCTAAAAGTTTACACTTTTCCCTGGAAGGTCTGAAAATGTGATTGTGAAATGGTGTGATTGTTTGAATAAACAGTACATATGCATCATTCTAATGGTTTAAGGTAGGTAGGTATAGTGCGTAAGGGTCTTAGGTATAGTGCGTAGTTTTCTGTTGCCAGAATGAGAAATTCTAAGTAATGACAACAACACTGTTGGTGCGTCCACATGATGCAAGTCTTATGTGATCGCGCACCCCCCTCCTCCACGTAGTTGTTAGAATGCAAGGAGGACACGGAAAATTAAAAAAACACGATGAACTTATCATAAGAGGTAACTATCTTTACTTGCTTCTGCGGACAACGTCACCAGACAATACACAATCTTCTAAACACAGCCATACTGAGAAATACAAAGACAGTTGTGCGGCGCCAATAGTCTTATTTAGCCTTGTTGCAACTTATTTGGCAATGGTTCGACAATCGATCATTAATATCAAAATGTTACGCACTAAAGCTTTAAGTCAACTGTGTGTACAGTAGGTAGTTTGAGTCACAGAGAATTTGGGAGGAAATAAACAATATAAGATATAAAATAAAATATTATAATAAAAGCCAGTAATGAAATCAGAAACCACCTGGCTTTCCTGACATTTCAGTGCAGATGCTTTACATCAGCATTAAATACCCTGTGATGGCCTGACCGCCTCGCTGTGCTGATATGATAACAGCCAGCAGCCTTGAGCAGCGGTAGTGACATGATGGCGAAGCATGCTAAACATATTATGTGAGTTTACGACTAAGCAGCAGGAGGCAGGCAGGCTGTAAGACAAGAGGAAACAGGAGGAGGAAGATGTGTTGTCCATAAACAGAGGAGTGTGTGCATGTGTGAGAGAGTTTGTGCATGTATGGAAATGTCAGTTCTTTCAGACATTTGTTAGTTGATTTACACATTAGGATCTGTCTCTCACAATCAATGATAAGAAGAGAAGGAAGAAGATGAAAACAATTTTGTTAATCTGCTTATGTTAAGCAGATTTTATCCTCCATGTTGTTGAGCTTTTTCTGTTTCTTGATTATCAACCTTCCTCATTGGGTGAAGATTGGTAAGAGTGGGAAAAGCATATATGCAGGCGTACAGTTTCAGCTCCATAAATCTTGAACCTGCAGAGAGAGATGAAACTGCCTCCTATAGAGCTGGTATGGGCAGACAGAAAGAGCCTCATATCTCATTTCAGCAGCACATGGACTCCTGCAGCTCAAGTTCAAGAGATGGACAACCTTAAAACTCTATCTCTCTATGTTCATTTGTTACTGTCTCTCGGTTAGTTTCCAAATGTACTCCCTGTCCCTCTGGCTTTTGGAAGTAAGGAAGTCTACTATATTGATACACATTTTAAGTAACATTTTTGTCAAATGTGTGATTGAACTGGTGACTTTTGAAAATATATATTTGATCATCATACATCTGCCCAGTACAACAACAATCTAATCTTCAGGCCATTAAGTAGCTTTACAGAAGCAGCTGGGTGTTAAATGCTTTGCTCAAGGGCACCTCCATGGTGATAAGAAGGGAGCAATGTTATTATTGGGATGTGTGTGTATTTGTAATTATGTTTGAGCACTTTTTGCACTAAGACTGACAGAATTTGTGGCTGGGATATCAAAGAGTTGGAGCAGTGTGCAGGGAAAAGGGGCAAAAATTAGCGTGTCAACTCGGGTCTTTCAACCATTGTCTATCGACTTGAAAGTGATGAATACCCATAACTACTGTAGATTAATTTATCCCGAGAAAAAATGCCAATTGTAACCTTCCATGATTGCGCACCACCCCGACCCATCCCCCGCGCCGTTACTAGAAGCCAAGGAGGACACGGAGAATTAAAAAACTTGGCTTGAATTTAACAGGTGTTCATTAATATAAAACATTACGCACTTAAGCTTTAATTAAGCATCATTATGTTAGCATTTAGCTCAAAGCACCACTGTGCTTCACAGAGCTGCAGGTCAGAATTAAAATAGTTAATTGACTCAATTGAATATGTGCACAGAATGTGTGTATGTATGACACATACAAACACACACACATACACATTTATATACAGTAGTAGTAGGAGTATGTAAAAAGAAACACACACAAGAAAATACAGAATAGCATGAAACCCACATGGCACTGATTGAGCCAAGCTGTCTTTTGGTCTGTCAACATGCCAAGTCATCAAGTGTCTCAGTTAGACTGTGGACTCACACAAATGTGACCTTCCAAACTGGAGAGAGATTTATGGTTCAGCTAACAGCTTAGATCTGGGATCATGTGTTTTGGATTTCAATCCAAAAGAGCTTTTCCATTATTTTTGATCATTAAAAGAAAACGGAAACATTTCCACATTAAATGCTCCTGACCCCAACCCTGATCGTGGACCAAACAGAGAGCATTGAAGGAATTTTAGGCCTGGGGTCTGAAACTTAACCCACTTGTCTGTTTTTTCTGTGTGTGTGTGTGTGTGTGTGTGTGTGTGTGTGCGTGCGTGTGTGCGTATGTACCCTACCCTGTTATGCCTGGACTGTACGATTTGCATTTTGAGTTCTGACAGATCATTACTAATCATATATTAGATTTTCTTGACACGTTTGAAGAGTAAAGAGTAATTTTTAAAGAAACTGCCCTAGTCAAACTAAAATGTAGTTATCCGAAGGAAAAGATGATTCTGATCATCAGAAGGTACAGTGTATCGTTCCAAAAGAAGTGGCAGTTCTTTTTCATACCCCGGTTTAGGAATAAAGTTTCGGTGCGAGTGCGGTACAGAAAAAAACTAAATACGTGAGGTTTCTTTTAATTTATTTTGAACAGACAGTAGTGTCAAAACTGTCAAATACAGATAAAATAATCTTTTTGGAGAATGAGGAAACATTTGGCGGACTGGCAACTATGGTAAACAATTTTTTATTAGGCTATATAAAAAAAAGGAACATTTTAAACAGTTCTGTTTTACACAGTATGAACACTAAACAATCATTTCCCCACTAGGCAACACACCACAACAGGCTATTAAAAAGAAAAGCATCTTGATGTGCTATGACATTGTAAATACAATATAAATAGAATAATAAAAGAATTGCATAACTATACATTAGAAGGAGTGTTTCAATTCACATCACTCACAACAATGAAGCAATACCAACACACCGTCTTTATCTTATTCACGAGTCTCTCTCCGTGGCCATTGTAGCTGACTCGGTCCCCGCAGGCCGGTCTTCCAGCTCCGCCATTTCATTTGCGCTCGTCATAATGTGACTGTCTCGCATGCCAATCAGTTTGTTAAGCTAACATCCGCACATGTTGCTAACAGCGTACGGATTCTGGACGGAACTCTTGCTTGTGAACTTCGGTTCTGCATTTCATGCATCTATCTATCTACTGAACATTTATAAATACAATTATAAACGCTACACTGGTGTTAGGGTTCATCCGGGAAGAAAACACCTCTCCAAATTGCCAGATGCCATCGAATGTGAGCGTTTGCCCACTCCACACTCACAACAAACTGCAGTCAGGTAGAGAGGTCTGGCAAATCAAGACTAGTAATGAACACAAAATCCATCAGATGGATCAATGATAAAAAGATCTTTAACCAATATAAACAGGCAAACAATTACATTTCTTAAATTTTCTCAACGGCGCTTGGTAGGGCTGGGATGATTTAATTTGTATCGCGATTTTCATCTACTGCGATTCTAGAAGTCTTGGTAAGGAGCTAGCTTTATCTCTAACACATGTCATATAAATGTATACTGTAAACCTTAGCCATCTACGGTATGACCGATAGCATTACACCCTTCACAACTAGAGCAGCGCACCATACTTAACAAGTCCTCATAGCAACACAATCTCCACTGCAGTTGTTTCTTGCCTATGAAGGAAAATAAACAGTTACATGAAACTGTCTTGAAAATGTATTAAACCGTTGACATGAACTAACAGAATTGATTTTGGTCTGTTTGTGGATTTTAATTCATTTGTTTTTGAAGATCGATTTATGGGGTTCTAAAATTATTTCCCACCTCCAGAAGGAAATAAGCAAGAGGTTTGTGAGAAATGTCCCGTTGACCAAAATCAAAACATCCTACATGAAGTGGAAGGACAGACAATTCAATGTGACCCCAATTTACTCCAACTTTCTGTACTGCATTTACCCTAAAGACACCTACTCCTGTCAGTGCACACCTTTGACCAGCTGATAGCTGTATGTGAAGAGAGCCTGTATGTGTCAGAAGTGTGAGCGGAGAGAGACGTGGTGAGTGAGGACTCCATGTTTATTCCTCCACGGGGAGAGGGCTGTCATTGCTGAATTCCTGTGAATGAAGTATAGCGGCCAATTCCTTTGAGCCGGATAATTCACCGTTATAAGTCCAATGTGATCCAACGTGGACGTGACACTTCCACAATAGTGTAGAGAATTCACACAAAGGCCCGGCCGGCCACACTAATACTGGCAGTTTTAAAAGGGACAATCAGCAGCAGTCATGGCAGGCGGGCTGCAAAGGTGACAAGTTATTTAGATGCCTAATCCGAGCTGTGACAAAAGCAGAGAAGGGGAAGGATGAATTGTCTCACTGGGGAGCTTTCAGTAACAAATTAAACAGGTTGGACATAAAACAGCACCTGAGTTGATATCAGTCGGCATAAAACCAAATGGAGGAGTTAAAGATCCACAGTACAAGACCATGAGTGTTAGGTCAGTTAATATGATACAATTTTAAAACAAAAATCACATTTCTTGAATCTTCTAAGTGGTTGGTATGTGAGCAATGTATCACTGAATGTCTTCTCAGTAATAATAATGTGAAAATGCACTTTAAGTAAACATGTTTTTCAGAAAAAAAATGATTAACGGCTAGCTTGATACAGACACTGCTAGCTAGATTAATACCGTCCTAATTACAGACGTGTTTTGAATCGCTCGGGCCCATCCTATACCCAGGACATGGTCACACCGTGCACCCCAGCCCGTCCACTATGCTCTGCTACCGCCAATCGGCTTGCTACTCCCACACTTAGAAGGTTGAAGAACTCCCCATTGACAGAAACTCTACACATCTTCTGTCGAGACTGAAAACTCATCTGTTCAGATTGCACATTGGCCCATGCATGAAATAATATTAATAACACCAACAAAAAAACCTTTTTCTATATCCCACCTATTGTCTCTTAATGCAGCACGTGAAGTAGGTCAGCATATTTCATGAAGTTAATGTACTTGCATGATTGCCCTTTATGGAGCTGTACCCACATGTTGTACCCACTTTATGTAAATTGTGTCCAATACAAGCGTAATGTAAATAAATGTAAAGTCTGACTAGTGATTCTCTGCATATTCTGTTTACATTATTCTCTGGTTTCTTGAAAACACCATTAAAAGACATTAAAATGTTTGACTGATCGACTGTCATATGACCGATGACTATCAACTGAACCAGGGAATTGTTGCGATGACCGCTTGTTCAGCTAAACTAAACTGTAAATACACTTAAAATCCAGATTATGACCCAAATTACCAGATTAGGGCTGATTAATGTCTATATAGGTTGTCATGAAGAACAACCATTCAAAGAGGAGGCGCGTCAGGGAGACGGACTGACTTCCTGACATGATGACAGCCTGCTCGACACATGCGGCTTCCACTTTCTCCTTATTTACAGTCTGCTGACAGCCAACGTCTCAAAAGTCACTCGGCATCCTGTGTGAGCCCAAAACACACACCTTTTCTCATTAAAGACTTGTTATTGTTGTTGTTACACATGGTGCAAATCAGTGTCTTTGGTTCGGCTGTATGTGGAAAAGATTATTTTATACTCTCAAAAGGAAATCTTGAATATAAAAAATGTTCGTTTATACTTTGTTTAACCGCAATCAGTTGCTAACATTAGCTAAGGTCCCAAGAGGTATGACAGTTGATAGTTTTGGCAATTTTATGTTCATTTAAAAAAATAATAATAATAAGTTTTACTATAATAAAGGGATATGGTTTACTTCAAAAGACAAATATCTAACTAAAATTTTAGACTAATATCTAACTAATTTTCCTGGGATTCATTCAAATAAAAAATAAAAAAGTAAAATATAATTTATTTATTTTCATAAAATTGACTGACAAAGACAACAATATCGTTTCTGGGACAATTATCGTACAGAAAGAATTGTTACAGCTATAGTAACTAAATCTGAAAAAAAGACTTTGTGAATTCTGTGTCTGTGTGGGGAATACCCTTCGCGTCTCATTGACATTGTCTACTACTGATTCAATTTCATACAAGCCGTTATCGTGTCCCCAGGAAGCGCCTGAGGCTTGTGTGAGTACCCTGCATGCTTGGGGTTGTTTTACATCCAAAAAGACAGCTTCCCTCATCACACCAAGCTATTGTATATCAGATAACAAACTCAGCTATCTCTCCTGGGTTTCCTGGGGTTTCCTTGACCCCGAGGCTGAGCGGAAGCTTAACTCCTCTATGCTCAAGCCTCCACCTGAAGGCCAATGGGGTTTCAGCTGCCCTGCTCGTTTACTCTCAGTTCTCCTGAGTGATGCAAACCTGCTCAGGTTTTCAACTGCTATGGCCATGAAACCCAAACTGGAAGTATAAAATAGAAGAAAAAAGAAAGAAAAAAAGAAAAATTACTCTACCTCTGTTTCCCTTTCTGCTTGGAGAGCATGTGGGTACGTGTACCCCTAGGGGTACTTTGGAGTACTGCAGAGGCTCCGTGAAATTTTGAAAAAAATCCTTTAATAATGAATGAATTAAGTAATGGATTCTAAACATTTGAATGTAGCTTTTAAATGTTGTTTGAAAAAGGTTGTGGTTTAGTGAATTTATTACTTTTATACTGCCGGCGCTTTATTGTACCTCTTTATAGACTTTTTTTTTTCCTACCTAAAATGTTTTGTGCTTGGCTTAAAAAGCAATTCAAAGGGGGTACAATACAAAAAAATAATTGAGAAATACTGCTCTACACACTCCGAAAATGCTTCCTCTGCACCGTGCTCAGTTTGGACCGGAAGTGGAGGCGCAGTGCCGGACTTCACTGCTGCGAAGGACAAATGAGCATGTTCCAGAAATCGTCCTCTGCCTCTCTGTACCTCAGGATATCTATCAAGATGTATTGACGAGGAGAGAGCAGACTAGAGCTGTACTATAAAAGTTATTTAAAAAGTCTCAGCACCCCCACCACACACCCACCCCATCACCCCTTCATCCCTGGAATGTCGAACCTGCAGTGGAGCATGTAATCGTCACACCACGTCCAAGGCTGGAGAGATCTCACAGGCTAAATTGTTCATGTCATCGCCCGCTTCTGGCTGTGAAATACTGGATCTAACATCGTCGGCAGGCATGGAGGGGCACGGAGGGACTGGAAGAGGGGTGGGGATGGTAGTAGATTTTTTGGGGGGGTAATACAACAAGATGGGGGTGGAGGGTTGGGGGTGAAGTTGCTTGGAATGTTGTATCTGTGGAAGTTGTTAGGTCCGATTCCCCAGGTAGACATCTCAAATTATTACCCGGTTCCTTTTAAATGTTGTTTCCTCTCTCTTTTTCTTTTTCCCCCCACTACTATGCTTCCTTTCATCACACTCTTCTTTCATCTGTCACTTATTGACTCTTTGTTTTTTTTAACACAGCAGGGGGACACATCTGGGCAGCCGTCTTCGTCAAGTATCGGGGTGGGGAGCAAACAAAGTCATTTGCACTTCACCAGGTAGCCTCAACTTCCTGTTATTATGCACGTTTGTCCAAAATGGAAATCATGAGCAATTTGGGTTCCCATTTTCTTTGCTCAGGGATTGAAAAACCCGCTATATACACGAGCGGTCCACTCTCAGAACCTGAGCTACAGCAAAGGGAGATTTTGCTCCAACGACAGTTTCACAAAAACTAGAACTTATAGACACTTTGGTTTTGTGATTCAAAACTGCGGAAAAGCTGCAGCACGGCTCGTGTCCCTTCCTGACGGGCGTTGTTTATTAGTTTATTTCGTGGTGGTCACCACGAAATAAACTAGAAAATCGTGTTACTGTTGATAAATCAAAGTAACGTAACCATTTCAAGAACTGCCATGAGACCGGGTTGACTCATCGGAGGGGCAGAGCGCTGTATGCGGGGCTCTGGGCCCACCACCGTGGCCTTGGTGTTTTTTGTGACAGTGGTTGTAGATGGGCAGCTCCGACCTCGGGAGACCCGCAGGCATCTCTGGTCGGCACTCACTGAACCTTTTCAAGTGTTTGACAGGTGAAATACGGCAAGCTAATCTCTCTGCCTCCCTCAGGGACACGGCCAGAGAGAAAAACATTAGTCCTGACCTTGGAGTTTCAGATGCAAATACGTTCTAGAGGAGACAACCAGTCGACCCCCTGGTGACCCCCATAACGGACATGCACATACACTTACATGCTACATGCTCACACTGAGGACATTTCTCACAAGCCAACAATCACTCATTTCTGTTTAGAAAAAAAAGCACTCATAAAACACAGCTACACAGCCCCACACACACACACACACACACACACAAATTCATGCTTGTCCCACCGCTTCTCATTACTCCTGCAAAAGATAAAACAAATGACACATGCTACACGTAGAAATGCCATCTAAGTTTAGTTCATGTGTTAAATTTCTTAGTGTAGCCTTGTCTTCACATAAACACCTGAAACATGAGACCAGCCCCATTATACACCGCCAAGAACATGTTGGTTAATAAATACTCACATCTCCCAGCTATTTATAAGGTTTGCTTTATTTTAATGTAATGGAGTATGACACACAAAGGAGCTTCTCAGTTGCAGGTTTATATTCAGTGACTGTGAGAGAGCTCACACCAGGAGAGTGGATCACACTACATGGCAGTGAAGAAAAGGCCTGGTTACATTTTGGCCAGTTTGCTTGGAAACCCGTAAAGACGCTGTCTCATATTTCTGTCCCGAATTTCTCATGAAATTGTATCTGCTCCTGTTTAAAGTGATGCAATACCGCTTATCATTAATTATTTTCTCACACAAATATACGCACGGCAGAGGTAGAAGAAGTATTATTCAAAGCATTATTGATAACAGCCCCTATTTTGCACACGCCGCAGGGCGGCGCAAAGCCTGACTGGAAAAATTGTTCTTTGATTATCATAAAAATTGTTTGTGGGTTGATTAGAAGGCAAGAAGAAGAACTGGGTCCTAAGCATGAGCTGCTACAGAAACGGCAATGTTCTCAATATCTAAGGCAGGAGATGTTACAGTAATATAGTCAGCTTGACAGCCATTAACAAAGAAAAGACAATTTTTGTATCACGTTGCACTTTTCTCCCTTGGTAAAAACAGTCAGCACCAATTAGAAATGGTATGCATCATATGCTAAACGTATGCAGATAAAATGTGTTTGACAGTGCGGTGTGTGATTGTGTTACACTGGGTCTGCTGCTCTGACACAGAGGGGCCTTGTGTGTGATTTCATGTTGGATCCGTTACAGGGAACAGGTGGTGGACACGTGCTGCAGCGAGCCTCCGATAATCCCATTCCTTATTATGAGTACATCTCTGTCATCAAAGGACTTTTCATAAATCAGGGAGTTTCCTTCTTCTTTTGGTTACAGGAAAATAACCTGCATGGAGGAGCCAAAGGAAGTTCTGATATCATATTTCTACTTCTCATCTTCTTTGAAAAATGCAAATCTGTCAAGGCGAATATTGCAAACATGTCTGTTTTGTCTAGATAAAATGAAACAAGAGTGATGGAAGTACAAAGAGAGAATAAAATGAAAAGGAAGAGCATGAGGAAATGGGGAAGCTGTGCAGCGAGAGAGAAAGAGGAAAATAATCTCCAGCGAGAGAAAGAAAAATGATGAACAAATCCCCACTCTCCTCTTGTTCTAACGCGAGAGAAAGGACTGTTATCTGAAAGGAGAGAAAGAGAAAAATGATGGTAAAAGGTTAGGACCACACAAAACCTGCACACTCTCTCTTGCTTGCTCTGAATCTCAAGAGAACCCTAAGCCAGAGGTAATTCAGACCATCTGCAGGGAGACTGGGCTAAACAGTGGCCCTCCATTTTAGCCTGGCTCTATAAAACCGGTTTGGTGGGTGGATTCGGTCCACACGTTGACACTCGATGGTGATATTTACACACCACCTTCAAACAGAATGAACCCTCCTAAACGTTTGTATTCCTAAAGTAGAGAATATTTCATCAGTGTAAATCACAAACTGGAGCTTCATGAGGGAAGACCACCTCATCTCCAGAGATTGAAAACATTTTCACACCTATCGTTTGATTGCTTTGGTCCGAATCAGTTGGGTTTGTAAACCTGGAGCTGTTTCCCCTTGGTGCGGTTTAGTTTTACTACAGGACAAAAATCAAACATCCCAAAATGCAGCCTAAATCACGCAAGTACGTTCACTCCACTTAATGGCCGGATGTGTCTCAGGCGGGAGCAAAAGAGGAAGTACAGGAAGAATGTCCTGTGTTCTGAATATTTATTGCGTCTCCATTTGTTTTCATTTAAATAATCAGACATCGTCACCGAGGCTTCGCTCTGCTGTGCCGGTGTCCCTTTGATACTTTCATTTATTGTGATACATTTTGATTCTCCTATTACAGTTTGCATCTTTTCTTTGTCTCTTGAGGTCTATTAGCTCCGTCCTATGAAAACCAAACTTCTTTAAAGAATTTTGAATTGTTTTGATCAACAAAAGGATGAAGTGATCCTTTTTTGGTTGTGTAATTCTCACACTTCTAACGTCAAATAAAGAAAACACTTGGATTATATAAGAATAAGGACCAAAACATTGCAACTAAGAAAAGAGAGTGACTGACAGAGTGTACATGGTGTCCTGTTTGGCCTTATGTAGGCCTACTCATCATTATAAAACAATGCACTTCATAATATATTGGTCATAGTGCCTCAAGTGTAAATATTATATGATTTCTGTCTTATTTAGTCCTGTAAGTTTCAACATCAACCAGTTATATTTCCATCTCCAATTGTGCACTTGCCCATGGCACAAACGCACGCACACACACACACACACACAACTGTAGCTGTACAGGGGGGGTATAGAGACACACACACAGTCCGGCTCACTTGATCAGTGCACCTCATATAGAATGTCCCTTGCCGCAGCCAGAAGTCACATTCAATTTGGTACTGATCTGCTGGTGGACATTCTTGGAAAAGAACATATAGAGAATATGTGCATACCTAGTGAAACGCTAGGAGAAGCCTTAATCTCATTTTCAGGGGGGGATTAGTTTTAAGGTTACCCATGTTATATTATCAGTCAGCCAGACTTTCAGAGCATCAGTTCAGAGTAATGACGTCCGTGAGGATGCTGTATCAGGACAGCAGGGGGACAAAACGTACATGTTCTTCTTAAGAGTCAGGAGAAGGGGATAGCTGCTTATGTCCCGGTCAAAAACCTGTCACAGACAGGTTTATTTCTATGTTCAGAAATGTGAGCCATTTTTGATTCAGTGCAGGAGACAGTACAAAGTCTTCCAAAAATCCTAGATAATTTGAATAAAATATAACAGTTTGGTCTGTCATCTTATGCCACCTACACATTATACAACTTTCAAAAGTTGTCAGATTGTTGTGCTGATCACATTACAAAACGTTGTGGTTTGCACATTACATAAGACGCAAGACCACGTGTGAGACAGGAGTTCTTTCCTTTTTAAATGGATGTCTGCAAGAAGCTAGCGATCCAAGTTGATTCATTTCTAGCAAAAAAAAACGAGGAGAATATTATGCTTGCAGATGTTATGTTGCTTGTGTTACGACAACTCGCCGATATTTCCCTTGCCCCGTATCTTGTGTTCTCATTGGCTTTAGGTTGTGGCTGCTGTTATTGCCAGTCAAAACCATATTTACAATACAGGATTTTAACTCACAGACAGGTCCAGATATGCCCTAGACATAACCTGCTAGCTATCTCTTGGTAGTCTGGGATGCATCAGTGAATCTGTCAGATCGCATCATAGAAAATTCACGCATAAAGCTGACAGGAGGGAGGACCTCTGATCTGGATCTTTGGTCAGCGATTTCTAAAAACTGTTGGCAAGTGGAGAATCAAGGATAAAATCGTGAAGTGTAAACTCGGTATTACACACACACAGTTCTGATATGAGTAAGGACATTTAATCCTAATTTAATTAGTCCACGGATCAGCTGCGGATGATGACAGACATCTCAGGTCTCATTTTCTTCTATTTTCAGTGTTGGATGGATGGAGTTTAGTGTAACCGGGTACCAACTAGATGTACAACATTGGCTTTCAGATTCTTCTGACACTAAGCCTATTTCATGCACCTGTGTGACCTACTCCAATACTCCAACTCGCTTAAATGTTAACTGTAAAATGTGAATGAATTCTGTGACACTAATGAGCTTCCAAACTGGATAAAAGGTGTTTCATATAATGACGCAAAAGGATAAAAATGGATCTGTCTGCCTTTGTTTTATTGCATAGAGAACTATAGAAACATATTACTGCATTAAAAAGTAACCTTTTGAGTTTTTGATCTCTAGTAGCCGGCGGTTTATTCCAGGTTTCCGACACATCCATACATTCACGTTCATACCATAACAATAACACTAAATGTTGACAGTAGAGATAAAGCCTGTTGCAAAAAATGTGGCATAAAGAATTCAAAACTGTCTTCCAAAGAACATCAGCATTAGTCATTTCAGCCAACACCTAACAATAACGTATGTTTGTTGTATGTTTGTCGTCATATGACAAAATCCTGAAGACCGTGAAAATGATAATGGGAGCAAAGAAGAAAGTCAATTGATGTAAAGTCTGTGTATAAAAATGGGATTGTTGGATGGGTGAACAAAACATAAGGCTTTAACAAAGGAGACTGCTGGTCATTTTTCATTTCAACCGTGAGTCAACGTCGTATTTCTCTAATGCAGAACCACGATCATGCCTAAACCTCTGCCAAATGTTACTGTTACCATGACACTTTTTCAAAAGTGAAATATAACTGGCAGTTACAAATAAATATTTATCAAAAGTTAGCTTACTGTATGCTAGCTGACATTAGGAATTAGAAGTCAAACCAGACAAGTGTGTAAAAAACTGAACACGGGTGTGTGTTTTGAGGTTTTTATAAAAGGAAAATTCTTCTACTTTGTGCTTTAAAAGTTGTTTATCAATGTTTATTGCCCCAACGTTTCCTTCCAGGCAGCGCTGCACTAAGATAAGGCACTGGTTATGGTTAGGGTTATGGTTAGGGTTAGGTGCCTTGAAGTCAACCAGCAGCACTGCCTTGATGTCGATTAGGCAATGGTTAGGGTTAGGGTTCGGTTTCTTGAAGGCAGAAGTTGCAGCGCTGCCTGGAAGAACTCGTTGGGGGCTTAAAACACCAGCAAGCTTAAAAGTAACACAGTCTCACTTTACCAGTTGTCCAGCTTCAGCTTAAAAATTACTAGCCATGGCATTAGTAAGTTAGTATCATTCATAACTCCTAGTTCTGATTACTCTCCTTCCCTTCAAGCCACTTCTATCTGTTCCCACACTGATTCAAATAATCTCAACAATCCGCCTCAGAAGTGACTGAACTCTTTGACAACAACGATGAATAAAGACAAAAGGATCGAGTCACATCCAAGCGCTTTAGCACCTGAACCCTAGTGAGTACAATAAACGTCACAGGGATATTTATAGCGCAGTATATGGAGAATGTCCAATTCCCCTCTCCGCAATAAGGCACATGCATCTGCTAATGGCATCAGGGCAAAAACACTTTTGCTCCATTCGAGAGGTCTAAGGGGCGTTTTGGGAAGTGAAAATAGAAAAATGTATTGAGTCAGCTCATCTCTGTGCCACTGTACACTTTCTATTAACTTACACTTTAAGCCCCTTGTAACCCAAACCCCAACCAGCTGTTGGCCACGCTGCCCTGCAGGGCCCCGGGACTGAAAGCTAAATATATCCAACACTCACCTTTACAACTGCCAAGAGAGCAGTCCACACAGCAAGCTACAACTCCATCACACCATACATGAGCCGACTAGATAGACATCTTTGCCCTCAGCAAAACAACTGCACATGATACACAAACACTGACTTCACAGTATTAAGTATAACAGTAGAGTTCTCTTAACAAGTTCAGAGTGATTTTGGATTTCAAAGTGAGTTATTTCAAAGACTGTGTGTGTGACTTTGTGTTTGAAGTGTAAACTAAGGACTGATTACTTTAAAATAACTTTGACTTGCAATGACTTGTCCCCCTTCCCAAGCCCTTGGATCAAACATAATGTTAGAAAAAAGTATGGAGAGAATAAAGCCTTTATTTTCGGATATACAGTATTTTAGCAGCTAGGAGCGAAAAGAAGTGACGTGCAGAACAACAAACAGATAAACAGATTGTACCTTGGATTTTCACACTTAAAGACGGACTCTGATGTTGTCGACAAAAAACTAACAGCAACATACAATAACTTAGTTTAGAATAAACCTGCATGTCACGTTCCCTTTGTGTCATGTTTCCTAAACTCAACCATTGTTTTTTTTGTTTTCCTAAAGCCAACCCCGTTCTTCCTAAACCCAACTGAATGTCACGTTTCTCAACTCAATCATGGCTTTATTCCCGCAATAACATGGCAAGTGGCGTGTATGTTTACGGCTGCTTTATACACGGGGATAACTCAAAATGCATACAGATAACACACCATTTGGCTTAAGAAAGTCGGCGTGTATGTTTACACAAGTCATGATGTCATGTTGATATTTGCTTTAACTTAAAGGGGTAGCATATCATTTACTGTGGGTGCAAAATCACTTGTTTAGGACTCAAAACTAAAATCTTAGTATTCAGACTTGGGAGTTAAAACTTGAGATTTACTTGTGGCTCATAATGACTCAAATTAAAATTTAGTTTGGCAAGAGAGAACTCATGGCACTGCAAACAATCAACGGAGAGAACATCTTCACAACTTTGAAAAGGCCTGCCTTTCTTAGTATTTGTTGACCAGGTGTCCAGTACAAGTAATTATATTCAGCATAACTCTGCTCATGAGTAGTCATTCAGGGCAATCACACTATTTCCAAAACTCCTTACTCAAGAAGGAAAGATATTCAACCTTAAGCCTTATTCTGTTATCCCAAAAATGATTCCAATACATCTGATGCTGTAACATGAGTTTTTGCTATGTATTCTTAACCACTTTAATATTCAGAGACTGCAGACAAAATGTCCCAAGGTGATGACCTGTACAACTACTGTTTTTTATTTTTATGAATTCAATTGCTCTGTTTATGGCTCCTACAGGCATAAAAGAAAGATTTCCAGAGATTTGACACAAAGCAGTAAGTAGAGTTTGTTCTTTTATTCATTTTGCACGGTGAAGTAGCAGACCGCTGCAAGTGTCTGCGCTTGTGAGCGAGCTGTTGAAAGGCTTCTTACCAAATGATATCTGGGTATCTGAGAAAGTGTGGATGCAGTGTGAAAGTGTTGTGAACGTGACAGATCTCAGTGTGCTGACAGCATCCATCTGTAGCCTCGCTTAGGGTCTTCTGCCAGGAGGACATCTGCCCTGACAAACTGATTGCTGTTCAGACCTTGTATCCTGTATCCAGATACTGTGTTTCCAGATTGTTTTCAAATCCAGTTAACACAGATTACAGTTCACACCTGACATCAGAATGCAGGGTACAACACAAGTAATCGCCTGATGGCCCGGGGCCAGTAAAACAGTAAGTCTGGCAAGTTGATGGCCAGTCGCCAGCCCGATCTGGCCAGTGAAATTGTTTGTGCAAATCAAAGTCACAAGTCAGTAACTATCTAACCTTAGCTCAGAAAAAGCCAACATCAACAAATGGCCGCCGGCTCCCACCACATAGAATCCGCTCATGCTGTGGACTTTCAGAAGCGGCTGCAGCAACTTGCTAAAATTACTAGCTAGCTAATCGCAAAGTTAGCTTCCCCAGTGCAACATCAAATGCTGTCAGAAATGATAAAATCCTTTGCAAAATTAACACTTATAGTAGACCTGTGACGGTAAACATGGTTGGGAAATATTCAGGTTACTACAACATGAACACAAAGTGGAAGCACTTGTTACCGGGTGGCTGTTGTTTAAATGAAATACTTTTGAGGGTAAATGCATCCAAGAAGCATTCTTGAAGGATTGAAATCCTTGGGCTGATACCACCTCCGGAGGGTTCTCCTGTAAAGCATTCCATACACATCGTCTAATTTGCTGCGATACTCTTTACCTTCTTCCCCAGTTTTTATTGTCATTACCGGTGTTTATTGCATCCCGGTTCATACCAAATGTTTTGGATGGGGGCGAGGTCAGGGCTCCATGCAGACCAGTCAAATTTTTTTTTGTTTTTTTTAAATCTTTTTATTTAACCTTTATTTATTCAGGGAAGCTTCACTGAGAGGCAGCCTTTCTTGTTTCACATTCACACAGTTACACGTTCATACCTGGAAGCTGCCCAGTACAACCACAATCTGATCTGCTGGCCACTGAGCAGCTACCCTGGGGGTTGGAGGTTAACGGCCTTGCTCAAGGGCACTTCAGTGGTGGTACTGAGGGAGGGGCAAGCGCTTTCTTTCACTTTCCACACCTAGATGTTAACCTGTCGGTCTGGGGATTGAACGGACGACGTCATGGCGCAAGCTTGCGTCTCTAACCTTTAGGCCACCACTGCACCTTAGTTCTGCCACATCAAACTGGGAAAACCATTTCTTTATGGACCTGACATTGTGTCCAGGACATTAATATGAAAACCCAGAGACAAACACAAGCAGTTGCCATAAAGTTGGGAGCACCCATTTGTGTCAAATACTATTGTGCTGTATGCTGCTGTAGAAGAATGTCACTTATTTGGAACTAAGTAGTACACTAGACTATGTGTAGAGGGAAAAACTTTCAGTAGCACACACCACAAATGCGGACCACACATCTTTAGTAACTACACTTAAGCCTTTTTTGGCTTTTGAAATCTTGAAGAGTAAACATCTGCAGAGCACAGTTGTGCTTCTTGTCCATACTTTAACTAAACAAAGGCAATAATCTACTTACAACATTAAGTGTCCTTCACAGACAATCATGCAAATTGATTTTACAACTAAGTATTTGTGTCATGTGCAATTATACTGCAATAATATGTACTTGTATTTCACCCTCATGCACATGTCTGTGGGTACAGACTTTTAAAAAAAGTGTGTGCTTCTGCTGATATAAATCATTTCAGCACAGCTGCAGTCTGCCGCTCTATCTAGCTTCAGATAAGCCTTCTCAAATCTCCCTCCAACCATCATGTGGCCTCGCAAAACTCACGGCCCGGCCGCCTCTCAAACCTCTCACGCTTGTGTGTGATAGAGTGTGTGACAGCATGTGTTTGCCCCTGTGTTTAAGAGAATGTGCAAGTGGACAAAATGCCTGAGAGCAAATGTGCGTTTGAGAGAACGTGTTATAGTGTGATTGAGTGTGTGATTACGGGCGCAACTAGTAACTACTAATCCCCGCAAGCTGATAAAGAATAATCTGCTCTTTCTTTCTTCGCATCAGCAGCTGATGTGAAGACACTTCTTTTGACACTTTAAACGTCTGCTAAGATGTTATAAAGAAATTAAATTAATCTTTTTACCGTATGTTCGACCTAATTCAAAGTTTAACAGAGCAAGAATGACCAGCAGCCAGACAATCAGAGAGGGTGTAAACACGCCAACAGATTAGTCAGATGATTGTATCTAAACCGCTTTATTTCGAGATGCAAAAAAGAAGAAACAACAAGCAACTTGAGAAATTAAACTACACTTCTGGACAGGAGAAAGTGTGGAAAAGTGAAGCAAAGGAGACCAGAGAAAGAATGTTAATCACAGACAGCAATGAAAAGGCCTACCTGAAAAAAGAGGAGCTGAAGGGAGTGGTGAGAGGAGGTGTGTGTGGGGTGTGTGTTTGTGTGTGTGTGTGTGTGTGTTTGTGTGTGCAGAGGCAGATGGAGTTTGGATTTATCCTCCTGTGGACAAACCCGTCACATTTTATTCTTCACTACTGTTGGCGACTCTTAGGTGCAGTTCAGCACACAGTGCGCTCAAACCCATACAAACCACTTGAGTGCATGTACTTAAAAAAATACATTTAGGTATACTCTACCACTTAAGACACGTTGGAAGTACGAAATATGGTAAAAAGGACACTGGTGATTCATATTAGCGTTTGGCGGTAATACTGTATACCGCGGGGTCTTGAAAATAGCAACGGTATCAGTTTCAATACCGTCGTCAAAAAAAATTCAATGCACTTATATAGGAGACAAGGGTAAAATATTAATTATTATTTATTTAATGCCTGAAATACTTATGTGTGGTTGTCATCACGTGACACTGTGTGTGGGGGGGTAAACAACCTATCTTGTATGGTTTGGAAGACACGTTGGCTAACATGCACGCAGACTTGGAGACATGTTTTCTTCTAAATGTTGGGAATTGACACTGAAAATTGAAAACATTTACAATAATAGAAAATTAGATTTCATAATTAGATGTCAGTATCTCCGAATTGTGCGATATGGATTATGTAATTATGAGATAATTATTTAGTTAATATCGAAGCTGCCTGATGGTTAACAATATGCATCTCATAGTTACAAGATCTTATCTCCAAATTACAAGATTTTAAGGCCAAAATGACACAAAAGAAATCTATTTCATCTATTAAAACATGAAACTAAAGGTCATATTGTTTTCCAATCTGCAATTTTATGGTTTGAAAATGCTGCTTGTGAAATTGTTTTTGCATATTTTTTCCCTCCTGCGCTTTTCCTCCAGCTCACACCAAGTATCACTGAGGGCAAAACTGCTTTATAAATCAGTCAACATTGTTGGTTGTGCTGAACGAACGAACACACACACACACACACACACACACACACACACACACACACACACACACACACACACACACACACACACACACACACACTGGGTGTGAGCGAGTGTTTTTTGGATGAAGGCCTTTTGCACGCGCAATATAGCTCAATGAGGATACATTAGCCGTTACCTTCCCAACAGAGTCCCTAATGAGCTGGGGAGAGCTCAGCCTTTCTCTCTCTCTCTCTCTCACACACACACACACACACACACACACACACACACACTTTTACAAACACATTGTAAATGCTTAGTACTGTAACACATTTAGGAATGCATGTCCCCGCACGCACATACACGCACAGCTTTACTCCTGTGGGACTTTGAGGCAAAAAGTGAAAACATGCTAGCGGCAGGAAAACAGATTCCACCTTCTTTCTTTTGGTAAAATATACGGATGTCATTCTCTATAATCTAATAATCTGAGAAGTACAGTATAGCATAGTAGAAAACTGGTCCACTCTCAAAACAGATTAGTTTTTTTCGATTGTTGAACAACAGTGGGCACGACTGAAACCACATGTGCAAAAACTAACTAGTACTGTGGTGTTTTATAAATACCGTATATGCTCACTAGCTAATATAAAACCAGACAACTGCTTAGGCTTTCAGCTAAAATTGCAATCAGCAGAGTTTGATAGGCACCAGACTGAAATTTAGTGTGTTTTGAATGCATGGTTAAGAGTTGTGACAGCAACTGATAAAGAACAAAGGGCTATAAATCTACAGAGTTGTGCATGTTGTGGTTTAAGTCATGGCATAAGTGTGTAGAGTTTTGAAAATTGTGTTCTAGCCATGAAAAACGAACTAGAGTTCGGTCCAAAAGAACTGCTGCTGTGCAGACTGTAGTCGCTGTAACTGTAAACAAAGAATCATCACAATTCTGAGGGCAAAATATTCTGATTTTCAGTCCCTAGTAAAAGGTAAAGTTTCAGAAAGCACAGGATCCTTTCCCATAATGCAACTTTATCAGCATCTTTAATTAGACCTTCATTTAATCTCCATGCATCAGGCTTATTTTGACTTTTTTTTCTTTTTCTTTTTTTAATTTACCTTAGTGTTGAAAGTGTCGACTAAAAAAACACTGACTAGTGGTGCACTAAACATTCCAATAGAGAGGCTCTGCAGACGTGAGAGTTGTCAACCTTTGTCTTTATCAAGTTACGCTGAGTAAAAACCTTGAAGACACACAATCAGCAAAAATGGGCATTGTGAAGAAGATATTGAATTTGTCGCACTTTTATTACAAAATGAACTACTTTCTCTTATATTAGTCCATTGATATCAATCAACAAAGTTTTTGCAAAGCAAACACTAGAGGAAGGATTCAAATAGCGATAAGATGGCTAGATATTACGGATAACTGAGAAAACAAGTTTTATTGTATTTTGGGTGGACAAACCCTTGGACCTGCCTTATGGCACATTCCCTACAGAGCTCCGCCATTAACACGTTAGAGACCAAATGCCTTATCGCTCGTTCACATTTCACTGCAGCTCTGAATCACAGCTGTCTTGGCAAAGACATGTCAGACATTATGACCAATTAGTTTGTTGTCTTTCACAAACTGGATGCGGAATCAGACTGTGTTATCAAGATGCATACTCACGTTTATGAACGTCAATCGGCCTCCATTGACTAACATTAACTTGCAACTGAGTGTCAATTTAAACCGTAGCGCGTAGTGATAGGGAAAAAAAATTGTGTCACATTTCCTAAACTAAACAGTCTCTTTCTTATAAGCCAACCCTGTTGTTCCTTCCCTAAACCCAACCGTTTTTTCCCTTAACCCCAACCGCTTGTCACGTTTTCTAGACTCAACCGTTGCTTTCTTCTTGTGCAAGTGGCATGTATTTTTAAGCCCGTTGTATACAGCGTAGACATACACGCGGATAGCTCAAAATTGGCTTAAGAATGTTTGTATGTTCACACGGAGTAGTGATGTCATGTTGGAAGATGATATGTTTTCTACATTTTTTCCCTGTACCTGCATTAGGCCTAGAAGACTTGAAACCTAATGGTCTAACAAACCTAACAACACAAAGCACACATAAGAGGCAGGGAATGCCGCTGATCAGCACAAAGTCACAAGACTTATCGCCCCCTCGTATTTAACCAAGGCTATTTTGTTCTTTCCCACAGGTGTTAGGAGTTCATGTCGCCGGTCGTGTGACGGTCACTCAGCTTTGGTCCCTCAGGATGCCGGGGAGGCTTCAGGGCTGTGAACAACTAGCCCTGTGGCCTTCATCTGGGTTAGGAATAACGGTGTTAACAACTTCTCACACAGTACAGCCATACAGCAGCACTGGCTCACACAAACAAGGGAGCCGGTGAAGATGGAGGTCTTAAAAAAAGAAACTTGAAACATACCTTAGTGTTTCAAATAAGAACAAAGGCATGTAACATGCCAGAGTTTTGCAGTGTTTCACTCAATAAATAAGTGAAATGTGAGGACTATGTCCAGTTATGTTTTACATTTAAAAAAAAGCAAAGTAAAAAAAATTGTTTTGTTTTTGTTTGTATAAAAAATACTAATGAGTGGACTTGCTTGAAGTATAGACATATTAACACTTGCCCAAAGATCCAATTTTGGTTTTGATACAGATCTTTGATTACCACAATCAGATGGCTATTGTTTTTTAGTTCTTCCAGAAAATTAACATAAACAAGACTGTATACGTGCATCGGATTGCTTTAAGGGATGTTAACCTCACAGCCCTGCAGAGCACCGCTGATGACACACAACACAAGGCTGCAACGCAAGAGATGTAAAGACATGAAATGCAGCGTGTGGAAAATATCTCCCCAGTGGAATCTTGTCAACAGCGTTTAAGGGTCAGTTCACCCAAATCATAAAGTTTCCCATGGCCTTGCTCAGAGCAGAATGATTTGTGCTAATTAGTGTTAATCAAATTTTGGAAATACCAATACTGAATAGATAGGAACAATTTCTAGAGGATTTCAATCCACAGCATACAGCAGCATCAGTTAGGTTAAAAATATTCTGCAATTGGATAAACCTCAAAATACAAAATGATAGATCAGGGATACATTTGCGAGATTTTATCTGTTCCGTTCAAGTAGTCAATGCATGAAGAAAATGGCTATCACAATGTTAAGAAATGTTTTTTTCTCTCCAGAGAAATAGCGTTAGTTTTGCATGCATACATACAGTTTGACCTACTGCAAGGATATCCATCTCATTGGCAAATCCCCCTCTCTGTTGGGGGTTATAATGGTATTTCCAGGCTAGATCAAATAACATGTTCGTAGAAGATACATAGAAAAGGTAGATAACGACAAAAAAATTAAAAAAAAAAAGAATTAGAGGATTGAAATTAAAAAGAAAGAAAGGATCATCGGACGCTGGAAAAAGGAAAAAAAGAGAGAGAGACACACAAATAATGCAGAAGAGCAACCTGGGAGGACCAAGATGTTGAACAAATCCCAAATTTTCGATTATAGGTTAAACAGCTGGAAGACATAGAGGTGCCTCAGTAGACTGTAAAGGAACTCTGAGACATTCTGTACAAAACACGTATGTAGTGAGATTTATACACTGATTTGAGAGGTAGGAGCTTCTCCACCCTTCAGTTGAACTTTTGTTGTAAATTCTATACTCTAGCATCCCTGTAGTAAAAATGTAGACATAATGTCAACATATTTGATTCCATTGTACTATTGGACATAGAACTGCCTTTAAAGACAGAAATACATTTAGTTGGGGTACAACAGAGCGCAGACTGACTTTTGCTTTTAGAGTAATAACTGAAAACTATGCGCCATGTGTGATGACATATATAAAAAAAAAATCTGATACATGGTTTACAATCAAACATGTATCATAATATAAGTAGTCGTGGTAACAGTGAGGGATAAAGTGCGCACTAAGCATAACTACTGCAACTAGCACACAAATAGTGCACAGTATTGGGTACTGTAGCCATTGTTTGAAAACCCATTAACACATGTTCCGGAGGGTAGCAACACAAAGCTCCCACCTGACCTCCTACACAGGAGATTGGTGTTCGTTAATGATTACATTTACAATTTCATGTAATGACCAATTGATTATGTGGGTTGTGCTGTGCAATTCACTGAACTTAAGGAAGCTCCTTGCTAAGAAATATTCTACAATGCACAGAATGTGATGTATTTTTACATTTAATTCTGAATCAAGGAGAGAATCACTAAACAAGATGCTAAGAAATAACAATGGGAATATATATTTGTAAGCTGCAGTCTTGTGTCAGAAAGAGCCACACATTTTTTTCAGGACAAAGCAAGTCAGCAGGAGGCCTGGGTGTTAAGAATGTAACTTACTAAATTGTAAAATAGATTATATGCAAATACATAATTCAGCCCAAAACAGATATTAGTGGTATTCAGTAAGGTTTCATTTTAAGCCAATTGAATAAATCTGCTAATTCCATTGATCTTATGCTGTCTTGTCTGAAGAGACATCCACAGTTATGTTGTGTTGAAGGCATGCATGGACAGTGGTAGCCACTAGGGGGGAGGTGTGAGTCCTTCTGCAGCCTGCAGGAGAAGCAGGAGAGCCGATGCATTTGACTCAGGATGAGGGAGGAAGTGTGTACCATAATAGGTTTGGAGATAGAATAAGAAGCTACAAAATATGTCTTGTTTCAGAGGGGAGGCCACATAGCTCCCAGTGTTCCCAGGCCTGGGTGCACTGGAGAGGGTGTCCACCTCTGCCGGTAATAACAACCTCAGCTAATTAACCACAGGCATTTCATTTGAGCCTGAGGAGACCTGAGCCTCATTTCTAAAAGTCCCTGAAGGGAAATGGGGATGAGGGAAAGGCAGAAGGACCAATAAAAACAGGCAGGATTTAGGTCCGGGGGGCCAGGGCAGAGGTTTGGGCTTGAGCACCTGTCACCCACCCAGCCTCCCAGCCTGGGAGCAACGAATGCTATTGATGAGCCGGGCAAGGTCAGCCCCACACCACACCGGGGCCTCCACACGGCCTCTTTGGATCTCCGGCGCAAAGCCAGGGGGATTGTTGGACACCTGTCAATCAGACAGGGGAGGGCAACAATCTGGACTTGGCTACTGTGCCTTAGCTGTAAGACGCTTAAGCCGGCCCAAGGCAAGCTCATGACATTCTCACGGAAACCCCTGTAACAAGATAATGATCTTACAATATTACACCAACATTGAGAAACATTTTGCACATTATGAAGGGTGAGATGAGTAACATTCTCCCTGGCACTAAACACACTTTTGATTGTTTGTGGGCTGAGCCATCCTACCAACTTTTTCAATGGGAAACACTGAAATTGAGTGCACATGCTGTATGTCCAACATGGTCAAAGGTGGTAAAAACCAAGACGTCCTTTACATGAAACATAAAATCTAAAACCCAGACTATATTGCTACAAACCTTCACACAAATTCATATTAGGCCTAAACGAGTCGGGGGAAAATACGATCAAGATTTTTTTTTGCTTAGGATCTCTGCCACGATTTTTTTGACCATGACAAAACAAAACAAATCGGGAGTACCAAAGCAAGGTTATTATAGTTTTGCATTTTTCATTAGTTTATTTTTTAAGTCAAATCGACTTACACAGTTGTGTAGACATCCCAGTATTAATCCACATATTAACCCACGTTCCCTGCCGCTTTTGGTGTTCCTGCGTATTTGCTAACCAGCTGTCGGGTGGCCGTTGACAGCCGCCTGTAGTGTTCTCTGTCCTGCGGTTGTCTCCGTCATGCTGCTGGCCCTACGTATCCATACATCCATGCCCGTAACGTTACCGGGGCTAGCTTCTGTTTGGAAGAAAGGGGGCTTGGCGTGCTGTTTTACATTGTTAAGGTAAGCTAGGTTAGCCGCCTTGTGTTCGTAACTCAAGTGTAGGCTAATTTCAAATTCGTGGGATGTTTCCCTGTAATAAACTGTCCACATATTTTACCACCTTCCACTGCAAGGCACTTGCTTTTATCTGACACAATCATAATCAAAGAGGACTCTGCCACTTTCTTTCGACTTTTGGTACCGCCATGAGGCCAGGTGAGGGGCATGGACTGTTTGTTATGTGCAATTTTACATGGAATGTCGGAATTTCTGGGTTCCCAGTCGGAAACTATAAACATCTACGAGAAATGTCACGGTCGGAAAGATATAACATTATTTGCTCTATGAAGGACATTGACAAAGACAAAAACTGAGGACATTTACTCAATCATTTTCACTCGCTTTAAAATCTAGTAGGTTTTGTGATGCATGTACAATTAAAGTCAATTTTTTTTTATCAAATTCATTTTAAAATTAAATCGTGAACAAGGTGAATTGAGATTGTGATTTTATAACGATTAATAGTGCAGGCCTAATGCATACGTTTAATAATACAGTACAGCAGTAAAAACATTCAATTGAACACGTTCAGTAGCTCATAAAGTTGCTCCAAAGATAGGCCATGTTCTGACCTCTTAACTTGATAATGAGATACACAGGTACTCTCGCTTTTGTTGGTCATGTAGCAGTCACACACTTCTGAATTCATCACTATCTACACAAATTTACGATTTAGTAAATACTGAATATTAATACTAAATTCATTACAGGCCCGCTGTCGAACCCCTATCAAAAGAGACAAAGCGACACAAGCAAAATCACTGAAAGTGCCTGATTAGACCATTTTTGAGGGATATGTACAGAAGCCGATAGACTGACATTTCTCTGACCCTCCTATTAGTTTTGTTGCACCTGTTAGGTTGTAAGAATTTACACTTTTCATCTCATTGCCTCATGAAATTTGGTGACTTTATATAAATGTAATAGCTCCACCCATCTTCTACCTTCTACCTGAGAAAGTCTTATCTAGGGAAAGTTTTACCAGTGTGTGTGCAGGCTCTTTAATGGAAACGTTTGGTTTTTTTTCTTGTTTCTCTGGCTTGTGAAAGAAAAGGTTGACTTCATGCACACTGTCACTGAGTTTAAAAAGAGACATTATGTTTTGGTCATGGACCTTCACAGACTTACAGATGACCCATAAGACAAATAAACCATGCAGGACCCACCTTAAGGCCTATACCTTTACAGTTGATAATGGGCTTTCAGTAACACAAGAAGACATCTAATGAATTTGGCACGGAAACCAAATTATATCAAAGTTTATGTTCGAGACTGATGCAAGGAAGTGTTTTATCATTTTGGTATGGTAGTCATCTACTGACTGACTCCTGATTATTTATTCAGAAAATGACTGCACCACAAACCGAGTGACAAACAAAGAATATGGGACCTTTGGGGCCCCTAAGGCTCTGGAGCCACAGCTTGGTTGCCTGCTTTGCCCATTTGGTAACTTAGCCTTGAAGGTAGTCTCTCTTGGTGATGACTCAATTGTTGAAGTTGTGGAATAAAAGATATCATGTAGTTAATTTGAAACAGACACAGACAGATCAACTGGACTTAACATTTTTGTGTTAAAGAAAATATACTGATGTTTTTATTTAAAATGTTCAAACATGTATACCATAAGAGACATATTGTTCAAATACCAACTTATAATTGAGCTATAATAAAGACAATATGCTATTCTGTGTGTGTGTGTGTGTATGTGCGTGTCAGCATATGTGTGACATGATAGTGGTTGATGATGTGACCACATTCACATAGGGGAGGTCTCAGAGTTCTTCTCTAGCTGCTGGCTAAGCTCCCCGTAGGAAATGGCATTAGTTCAGGGAAAAGATGGGACGTCCTGTGAAACCCGGGGTGATCCCATCTGAGACGGACCCCTGACCTCTTGTCTGAGAGGACGAGGGAGGCTGTAGGGCTATGCTGAGGGGGGATAAGAGAGCGAAAAGGACACCAAGATGATTGAATTTTGTTTTTAGGTTCAAGGAGGGGGCTTAAGGATTTAGTGAGAAATCAAAAACCCCTCCTCTCCCTTCTCTTCTTCCCTCCATCGTCCACAGGACCTTGCAGCTGTCCCTTTTCCCTCTAATTTTTCTCTGTCAGATTTCAGCCTATAATTAGCAGAAAGACCTCAGTGACTCTCCGCACACATGTGCGTTTGTGCCTGGGCAGCCCAGAACTAATGGTCTAAATCCACCCCCATACACACACCCTTCCACCCCGCCAAGACTCCAGATTGCAAGAGTGACAGGTTCACATGTAGAGACTTCAAGCTGAACTTTGTTCTCACTGGCCGTGCAGCCTTAAAGTGCAACCAGGCAGAGGTTTTCTCCAAACTGTGCCAAGGGGCATCTTTAAGCCCTTTGCCTTGCCCAGCATTCCTGTCGTGGCATGGAGCCCCCACCTGCTGCCCGCGTTGTCTTTAAAGACCAGTTTTATAGAACCGGCTAAAAGTCTGTGAAGTTACAAACGGAAAGCAAAGGCCGCAGAGTGCACAGCGGCCATGCCTTTAGTGGGAACAGGGTGGCAGGAAAGGCAGAGAACTTTTCCATTGCAGCCCACCTGCGTGTGTTGAGTCGCGGTTGTATAATCAAAGAGCAAGGTCAAGACGTTACAGGTCAGTGGCTTGTCCATGATAAGCTATGGTACTCATCATGATAAAGTGACTGGAAAGTGCAGTCGGTCCCTGGACCTTCCCAGAAGTACATCCACGTCTCTGTGATATAGCCACCTGTTGCTATTTTGGCCTTCTCAAGCCATGAGTACACATCAAGGCAACAAAACAGACACAGGACATCCTCGCTGTTGCCCAGCTTAATTGCTTCTGATCATTAGTGATAGTGAGCTACCTTCAAGTTCATGTTCATCAGACAAAAACAGTTCTTTTTGAAGATCCACTATTACAATGTTAAAAATGTACAATATTTTGCCCCTTTCAATATATTATAGTAAAAATAATCTCAATCTGCATTAAGTAACTACTATAGTAACCACAAACCTAACTGTCGGATTAATGAAGATGAATAAAAAGTACAATATTTGCTTCTTAAATGTCCTGAAGGATGGGGTTAATTGTGCCATTGGTTATAAATACTCAATTTAGGTTGAAGTACACTAAACTATAGTATTTTAGCTAAAATAGTTTTCAGCGAGAGTAATAATATCTGAAATATTGTCATCGCAACTAAAAACAAGTGCTTTGAGCTAGTATATGTCTCAAATAAAACTAGTAACTGCTCCTCAGAAATCCTCCCCTGCCAATAAACGCATACAATGGAAGTGTAGTGTATCTTTAATAGAGGGTGGAAGAAGGCCAGAGCGATAGCGCAACAGCTTGAAATCCAAGCATAACTATTTCCAGTGTAATACCAAAGCGTAAGTCAGCATGCAAAATGATACAAATGCCGCCCCACATTTCGGACATGGCAATATTTCCGAGGAAACGTGATACTCATCCTAGAGTAAACCGTGTCGTTAAAGGTATTACAAAGTCATTCTTTTCCCCCTTTTTCTCACACTTCATTTGGGCATTACTCTAGTTTACAGAGGATTTCTGTGGTTATGGTGGATTTGTGTGGTTTATCAAGTTTTCCTGGCTTTTCTCCCTTAAACCCACAACACTAAATCACACATTTGTCTAAACAGATGTGGCTTTCACCCACCATGACGTAAAACTTGTACAGAGCACCTTTTCAGTGTTTCTTACACGCACGTTTTGACTGTTTCAGTAATTCACCAGCACAACTGTGATCTACCTTGGTATTTTAGACCAAAGCTATTATTCATTCACAAAAAAAATCGGAAATTGCTGGACTTTGGTTGCAAAAACAAAACTTTCTTCCACTTTGCTTTGATTCACTCAGCTCTGACTCATATCCACGTATGAATGAGAGCAGAGGCATCTAAAGTTAGCGGAGGTACGCTGTAAACGGATCAACACCGCTGACTCAATGAGGCAGTGAAATCACAATTCAGGAATAAACAAAAAATTCAAATGACGTTAGCAACACAAGTGACACAACACAATAAAAACATTAAGACGCTGCAGCTTGATTGACAAGTTCATGTGGGGAGAGCTTTACCATAGCAACATAACTCTGGTTGCTAGGAATAACATAAGCAGATGGATGGAGTGTCCGATTTTCCGCACTGACCGACAGTAAGAGATGGCATCTGCTCGTGTGTGTGTGTGTGTGTTTGTGTGTGTGTGTGTGTGTGTGTGTGTGTGTGTATGTGTGTGTCCTTCTATCTGAGTGTCTATCTATATGAGTGTGTGTATAGGTGGGGACCTTGATTCTCCATGTCCACAGTTTTTAGCACAGGGAAAAAAAATATTACATTCAGGGGACAAATAATTAACTGACATCAGCTGGTGAGGTCCGGCAAAAGGTTGCTACTGCATTTATAGCAGCTTTTTACCAATAAATCATTGGCGGTGTAGCCAGAGGCCTCGGGATTGACAGAAAACACTGCCTAGCATTCACTGCAGCCCTGATTAATGTGACAGAGAGGTCTTTCAAGTGTACGCTGAAATAGAACATCAAACGGTTCGGACTACAGCTAAACAACGTCGCCTCGACAACAGGATATTATGCCTGCTGTGTCCAGCCACACTGGAGTCCCATAACCCCTTGCTTTTTTACTTAACACTATTTTGCTTTGATTTTTTTGCTTTTTCACTTAACACAAATGTGGATATTTCCGAACATTATTATTATTATTATAATATTAATTATTACCATATTAATATAATTAATATTAATATTAAACTAGATAACTCAAATCCCTGCCTGACCCTAATTAGCTTAAAAATGGTGTGTAAAATAAAAGATTTTTTTAATCTTCATGAATTGCTTAATACTATTTTGGGAACATTATTTTGTCATTAAAAATATTTTTGTATCCCAGAGTTACTGCGGAACATTTCAGAGTTTTAGTGTGTCCCATTACTGCACAGCATAAATATAATAGTAATCATTATTCCAGAGAGAATTCCAACACTGAAAAAAATAATCTCACTTTTATCAGGACCTTAAAAACCTAATTTCTTTAAAGAAATGGTGGAGTGATTGGCTGTAGTGCACATTTAAAGATTATCAGTGTTAAAAGTTGAGTTTGTGCTCATAGTGGGCCACTACAGCGGTGTGACCTACTGTAATACACGTGTGAAGACGGTCAGTAAACACCTCAGTGCATCAGGGTGTTAAGAGACAGTACTGAGGTGGGCAGTCAGTAACAGGGTGATATGTGGGAAGCTGCTCAGACACCCATGTAAGCATCACCGACACCAGAATCACTACAAGCTGAGAAAAGACAAGCAACACAGTTTCCACATCAGGTGTATTGGCACTGAACTGTTTAGCATATCTGCAGGTTGAAGCGCTCTGGTGTCATAAAATTAGCACCTTTCTGAAAAGACGGGCAGTGATGTTTGAAGACGAGCCGGCCAAAAGGACGGGGGATATTTTGGCAGCTGCAATGGGGTTCATTGCAAAGCTGACGATATTTCTGCTTTTATTGACCTGTCAGTTCTGATCAGAGACTTTCTTTTTCTGTAAACATGGTAGGTCATGTCCCTGGAAAGAGCAGGCCAGCGGTGCTGACAGTAGCCAACTACACTACCGGTCTAAAGTTTGGGGTCACTTCGAAATTTCCTTTGCACTCCACTGTAGACAGAATACTCGCTGAGATCAGTTGCATTGTATTTTTTTAACCAGGGCAGCAGTTTTCAGATTACATTGTGTACTTACATAATTTCAAAAGGGTTCTCCAATGTTTTTCTAGTTAGATTTTTAAAATGATATCAGATTAGTAAACAGAATGCGCCTTTAGAACTTTGGATGATTGGTTGTTGATACTGGGCAATGTAGATATTGCATTAAAGATCAGCCACCCACTCCCATCAGCTGGTATTCTATAATGGAGTGGTATGGAAATTTGTAAGTGACCCCAAACTCTTGACTGGTAGTGTATAGGTGAAGAAAGAGCCATTTCACCGCCACAAAAGGAGGACAAAACAACCATAACTCTGAGCAAAATTAAACAGACTAAATTAAGGATCAGAGTTGGTTGTTTTAGAAAACTATTGGTTACTACGATTTGACTATTGGAATCCCTACTGAATTACTGAACTAATGAATTATTCAGTCAGCTTTGTGCCAGAGTAAAGCTCTTTTTTTTCTTCTTAAAACTGAAAAAAGTCCAAGTTCTTACTCATAATGAATTTGTGTTAACAATTTATAAAATACAATTTCTACACACGCGCACACGCACGCGCGCGCATTACGCTCTGTAAACAAGGTACAAATCCTGACAACTTTGCACACAAAGTTGAGCTCAATTTTAGCCTCCAAAGTAAACTATCACACCGGGCCCGCATTTGGCCTTCACAAAGGCCCACTGTAGTTATCACCTAAAGTGTGAACGGACTGCTTTCTGCTTTTTTGTAAACAATGTGGACAGCCAAGAAAAATATAATAATTCCATTTATTTACTTTGAAAGAGATGTAATCTCAGGTGCCTGATATCTCTGAGTGTATCTTTGGCCAGAACAGGGTGAACTTTGGTTCTGCAAATTTTTACACACCTCCTCCCCACAACCTAGACATCTCGGATTCCTCAGCACTTTTATTTGACTTTAACATTCCTATGCTGTGGCTTGTTGCGATTGAAGAGTTGGGGGCAGCAGTGGTAGCCTAAAGGTTACAGAGGCAGGCTTGTGACCAAATAGCTAACAGTTTAAATCCCTAGAGATGTCGATAAGATAACAGGGAGATGGGGAAAATATATGAACCTGGCTCAGAGGCTACAGGATGAATGCAGATCTCAGGTGTGACTGTGTCTATTTGTGTGAATGTGAAGGAGTGTAGAAGTTCCGATAGACAATGTCACACTCTGAGTGCTTCAAACACCAGCAGTGAAAAGTAAATCTCAACCTAGGGCGGGGCAATATATCGATATTGTGATATGAAAGTGGACGACATCTTAGATTTTGGATAACGTAACATCATGATATGACATAAGTGGTCTCTTTTCCTGCGTTTAAAGGCTGTGTTACAGTAAAGTGATGCACTTTTCTGAACTTACAAGACTATGCTAGTTTTTCTATTATTTGCCTTTTGAACTGTTTATTGTGGCAGCTGATAAAGAAATGATTTATTGTGCAGTCCTAGAAAAAAAAAAAACGATTCTGTATCTACTTGTTCCTCAATCAGAGGCACATAGACACACAAACCCCTTCCTGCTGATATACATTATACCATATGTAGGACACACTGGTAGACTCTGGGTTAAAATGAGTCGTCCTGGTGAGAGATTGATGCTTGCAGTGAGGAATTTTCATGTGATGTGAAGATATCTGGAACATGGAGCGGCTGCCCACCCGCATGCCGGGGCTCTCTGTCCTGCTTTTAGATTTCCACTGGCCTTTAATGTGAAAAGCCCACCCTGCTGTAATTTGTGCTCCGCTTAAACTGAGACTCGATGACGGGAAAGGTTGCAGTGACCCTGTGAGGCAGCTCCAACAGCGCAGTATTAAAATGCAACTGACCGCGAATGTAGTAACATGAACTTTATTGCAACCGCAAGCACTCCCATCCAGGGATAAACCAAAGTCAGGACAGTTAATCCTTCTCCAGATTACATGTTGCTTCACTGGAAATTGTGATAGAAATATAAAAATACTATAGATGTATTGTTTTATTGATATTACAATAAAAGCGAAGAAAATGGCTGAGCTTCAACACGCTGCCCACGTATGAAAACGTCAAGGTTGATTTAATATCAGATTTGTTAATTGTAAGAATCACATTTTGATAGTATTTACAGTGAAATGAAATACCCAGTGAGTTAGAATATCATGATGACTGGATGGTGTTGCAGAATGTATTCACTATGTATTGAATACACAGGGGGAAAAATTGTCATATAATTAAAATTATTTTAATTTCTACTGTAAGCTTTATTACTACGCAGGGTTTCTATTTATACATATGGTGTGTATTGTACGTATGCCCTGTACCTTGTGATCTATCTATATCTCCATCTGGCTGAACAGGTGCAACTTTACACGTGGCTGAAGTGTTCGGGAAATGTATCCCCATAAATCAATTTAGATATAATTACAGACAACACTATTCATCAGTCAGCATGGATTCTTCTGAAATGATTAGCATAGTGAGCTATTTTCACTGATGGAGTGATCAAATCATGAACTACTTTGGTCTTCTCTTTTATCTAGGTTCAAACACTTATCAACACTGAGCCAATGTTTCATTCACATTTAGGATTATTATTAGGTGGGTTACTATGTGTTAATACGTATAGCCCATTGTGTACTGCTAAGTACTGACATACTGATACAAGCAGGATTACAATTTAAATTCAGTAACACTTTAATTTGCTGCAAGATTCTTTAAAGATAAAACAGTCCAACAATAGGCATATCCAATATGTTGAGTAATTTACTTAAAGCAACATGCCCCTACAGGTTGGAAGTGGAATTGTCCAATTATATCTTATCGGAAATACAGATCCGCTACCCGTTTTGTCAAACTTTGCAAGCATTGCGTGGTTATAGTTGATATGCAAAGAGAAATGCTGTGCCGTTCACCCTGTTACAAGTTGATGAACCACTGAAAGGGTTTTAGAAACATTATTTTATGGTACAAAAAGTTACATAGTGTTGCTTCAATGTAACTTTTACATTCAAGTAAACCAAAGCTTGGAAAGAAATATAAACCAGCTGTTCACAGGCACTCTTGCTTAACAGCTGCAGAGAGCATGTTAAACCTGAAAGCTATTTGCTAAAATGCAACTAAAGATTTATTTATACAGCAATTTTATAAGCAAAAATTACCAAGGTGCTTTAAAATAAAAGCATTTAGTTCAGAATATCAAACAGTGAGGTTAGTACCAAACAAACTAACAAAAAAATTACAAAATAGAAATAATATTCCTAATTATCTCACCCAGTAAGAGCATACGCTACATGCAGGCTGAGGCCTTTGTAGCGGCCCGGTTCGAATCCAACCCGCGGCCCTTTGCTGCTTGTCATTTACCATCTCTCTCCCACCTTTCTATTCACAGTCACTATCTAATAATAGGGAAAAAAGCCCCCAAAAATAATCCTTAAAAAAATCTTTTAGGATAAATATTATGATACCAGGCAGAAGACCTACATTAAACAGCTGGCTAGTTTAAAGAATGCACCAAACAATTGCACGTGTGACAGAAATGTACCACTGTTTACAATGGGGCTGCACAAAATAAGGAAAATATGGAATATCGTGATAACAATATTACTTCCAATAAATAAACAGATATGAATGTGTACTCAGTTCTGCTTTTCTGCTGCTTTCAGTAGTCTGCGGTAAATACAACAAATTGCTTGTTGAATTTAAAACAAAGTAAATCATTTCCAACATTCTTTTGTTGAACAAATTGAACATTAAATTGAATATAAGAGGTTTCACGTGAAGTTTTCAAGTGATATTTTCATTCAGCTAACACAAACAATCTCTAAGTGATATATTACGATGTATCTATTGTGCCAGTTGATATCACATTGCCGATAATATATAATAAAATACAAATAAATCCCATAAATACAAAAAATGTTCTGTAATGTCAAAAGTTACCTAAAGTAACATGGAAGCTCAATTAGATAGCATGGTTACACCAGCAGGGATAAAAAGACTAGCACAGAAATACAGCCAACCCCATTAGGACGCTGTCCAAATGAAAAAAGATGGATCACATGCTGTTTTGTTGACAAACGAAAAATGACTGGGTCCAGCTCCACGTTGCTGATGGATTGAACTTGAGTGACATGTGAAATCAGGGAAAGTGCTGATTAATTAGAAGCCAGCTAATTGGTAGTCGTCTGAAATAAACATAACAACCTGGTGACACTTAGTATGAGCGGTGTAAACGATCAGCCACATGGCACTCTGACAGAGGGGTTAGGGATGGGGGGGTTTAGTAGAGAGAGGGAGAGACGAGAGAGAGAGAAAGGCAGTGTATAATGTTACATTATATACATTGATGACTAGTTTAACAGCACCAACAGGCACACAATGTACTATATGGATAAAATCTGTCCTCAAATGTAACAAGGTCTTGTTGTTGTAGTTTGACTTTAGGCTGAGCAGAACATGGTTGAGCTAGCTAACATGCTATTCATATCATTGAGCTTCTTCCCTGAAAAAAGATTCCTTCTCAACCTCAATCAACTGGTTATATAGTAAATCAGTTGGAGGTAAGGATTTATTGTCTCAGTACTTGTGTGAGTGATCAATTCTTTACCACACCAAAACGAAGCTAAAAGAAGGGTGGATATTGAACTTAGATTTGTAAGGTGGTTACAAAATGCCTAAATGTTTCTCTGTTTGTCTGCTGGATGTGTAAAGGTAGGTTTTCTAACACATATCGTCCTGAGAATTTGGGTGATGGTTCAGATATAGTCCAATGGTTTGATTGGGAAGGCAATTAAAAACTTAATTTGAACCTAAATGAATCGGATAGGGCCGTAAAAAGGAAATCTCTTCAAAAAAGGTGCATAAGAACATGTTCTGATCCTGTGAGACCTCGCTTGGCCCAATGATGGAAAAGTAATTCTGGCGTCCACCCTCTCTCTCTTTCCGTGGTACTGTAACTTTATATCTGCAGTTCAGCCATCACTGAGGTGATTAAAGCAGATCTGAGCCAGCCGAGTGAAATGCAGTCTGCAGGAATGTTCCACTTGACTATCCAGAGCATACCAAGTGAGAACGAGAGGTGGTGCTTGGGTGGAGGTTTAAGTTTCACTAGACCTTCTAATGTTGTAGCAGTCAACCAAACATTGAAACTAATAAAAAGTTAGATTGTGCGTCGGCCAAGATATTTAGTTGATGGGTGACATGTCGTAATATTAACGGAACCCTAGCATGAATGAACATAAAATACCTTATAATTAACTTTATTTGTTTTTAAGATAAAACTAGCCATGGAAAGAGCTTGTATGTTGATGCCAGTGGTCTGGATTAAAATCCTTCAACTAGCGCTCAAAGGGTAAAACAAGAAAACAATAGTAAGGACAACTTTCACTTTCCTTTGGATAACTGAAATTACCAGAATTTAGAGAGCAGAACATTAAAGCTTCAGTCCCAAACTTTCCATGTGACAAACAAACATAACACACATCCAAAAATAATGGAATTTTTTCAATCAAATCTTGATGCATCAGTGTTTAATGTTGTCTTAACACAAGAGAACGGAAATTAGGAAATATATATTCAAGGTATAAGTAAAGTAACATGTTTAACTTAATTTGATAAACCAGACACATCTGGCCATTGCTTCTATTAAATTTATTTTTCGTTAAACTTAATTCCCGACATGGACCAATAGTTTTCATTATGGGGTGGCTGATTTAATACAATATCTACATTGCCCATATCAGCAACCATTCATCCAATGTTCTAAAGGAACATTCTGTTTACTAATCTATATTTACTAATCATTTTAAAACACTAACTAAAAAAACACTGGAGAAACCTTTTGCAATTATGTAAGCACATAATGTAATCTGAAAACTGCTGCCATGGGTAGAAAAACATTGCAACTGATCTGAGCTGGTATTATGTCTACAATGGAGTGCAATGGAAATTTCTAAGTGACCCCAAACTTTTGACCGGTAGTGTACATACTTTCCCTTTTGCATGTGAACATGCACACTGGGAAAAATTAAACCCAGGTCCAATAGTCGACCATCATCTTAAACTTTATTTGTACAGTTCACCCCCCCCCCAAAATCTAATATCTATATTTAGCCTCTAACAGGTACATGTACTGCCAACATCATTTATCCCAAAAAGAGTAGACAAAATGTTGACAGTTGAGAAATTTCTGGTTAGAATTTAGCCAAACTGATCATTGTTTACATATGGTGTAGTCTCATTACTACAATATAAAACTGCCTCTAAACAGATATGACTTACTGCCATTGTCATGAACAATAAATGAGCACCTGCTTCTGAACATTCACAAAGTACTGACGCACACAAAAACACACTCACCTTCATCCCGGGGTCATTGTCACATTCTTTAGACAGGTGTTCTTCCCTCACATACACACACACGCACGCAACTGTCCATTTGCCATCCTAGTAGAGATGAGCATTTAACACTGTAGTGCAAGAGATATACAGTATCTGGTATAACTTAAGTAATATTCATGAAAGATAACCGACGGTTTTCTAATTTGATACAAAGTTTGTAGTTTGCTTTGTGACAGAACATCTAAGCTTAGATTTGTTTGTATCAGTTAGAAATGTTAATGATTAACCATTTAACTTAGTCAGTTAAAAAAAATGTGTGTTGCATGGTAAAAGACTTTCCAATCTATTTCTTAACCACTACTCACCTTGCAAGTGTTAACTTTGCACAACTTGCATTTTAAGCTAATTTTTCTGCCAGGTGCGTGGCTCTTTGCTGAATGACACTCATAGCGGAGGGCTATGTGACATATGCCAATTTATGAGGACCGGCGGATTAAATCAGCCATCCAACACAGAGAGTATACCAGGCAGATGTACAGCTGACATCCTCGCAGGTGAATGTGGTGAAGAAGACAGGCTCAGACATATGCGCGGTTGACAGCTGAGGACTTGTGCAGATAAACTAGCGGTTCCTTGAAAAGTGGCTTCATGTCAACAACAACGCATACAACTCTAAGGACTGCAACCACTACAAGTCCTTAGCTGTCCGCGGAAGTACATCAGAGACTCCCAGATGGATGGTCAGGAACACCGTTGCCTGCTTGTCGGTTAACGGTAATTAATGGTTCAATCAGGGCACGCAGATAGCTCAGTTGGTAGAGCGGGTGCCCATATATAGAGGTTTACACCTCGACGCAGCCGGCCCGGGTTCGAATCCAGCCTGCGGCCCTTTGCTGCATGTCAATCCCCCTCTCTCTCCCCTTTCATATCTTCAACTGTCCTGTCAATTAAAGGCCTAAAATGCCCAAAAAATAATCTTTAAAAAAAATAATCATTCAATCAGGGCCGGCCATTGGTTTAAAAAAAAAAACACATTACCATTTTGTATAATAGATAAAAGGTATTAAACCAGCCATAACGTCTTCTCAAACTGCTCCTGCCAAATGATCAGCATCTGCAACTAGGGCTTCAGTATCTTCGATTTGCGGACAGGAGAACTGCCAACCTCGTGATTAATGGACAACCTGCTGAACATTCAGCCACAATGCTATGACCCTCCCTAAAGCTTAACAAAAGTTGATTCATTAGTTTGTAATGTTCAATTAATAGAGTTTGGGTGGAATATCACATTAAAATTACCTAGATACAGGAGGTGATTTATGGAAGGGTATAGAACAACTCATTATTATTGCATCCATCAAATATTTCTCAGGATTAATAACTTTTACTAAGCTTATTACTACAATGCAGGTCTTTTTATTAGGGCTGCACAATTAATAGAATTTTATTCGCGATCACGATTTTGACTTCCCACGATCAAATTTGCTTGATCGAGCGATGAATTTTTTTAAAGCGTCATTCCATAGAACGCTCCGGGTTTTTTGCAAAGCCAATCTACCGCTCTGTAAAGCCGTCTGCTCATGTGCCAGCCAGAGTAGTTCCCTTTCCCCCCGTGCAGGTTATTTTATAGATGTAGACAGTCACAGAGGACAGGAAAACTCCCGTAGTCGGTTATACGTCAGTCTCAAGGTTTCCCAGTTTACCCGTAAACGCAACACGTTGTCGCGTCTGTTGTTTTTCAGACAACAGCAGTGAGCAGTGCTAGTTGGTGCTAGTAGCGTCTGTTAGCTGTTAGCTCCTCTAGGACGCACTGGTGCTAATAGCATCCTCTATGGTTTAATTTTGCGATACATGAGCCATTTCGTCTGTAAAGCCGTGCCTGTGTGGGATCTCTCCTCTGCTCTCTCTCCGCGCCCGGCCACACAGCGGCCGCTGGTCCACACTTCTGACATTTGTTTAAAGTTTAAATTTTTCATTAACACAGCTGTATATTGTTAAGTATGGGGGCAAACCTGTATTTGTACCAGTGTTTCCGCGGGCAACTCTGCTATCGCGGCCGCCACGGCGAAGAACACAGAAGAAGTTATTGAATGCAACTAACTTCAGTTGGTAGAGTAACAGCGTGTGAGACGGAGCTGCTGGACCTGCAAGAGAGTTGACCCATGGCCAGAATATCATAGTTCATAAAAATGCAGCGCATTGACGATGCAGACGTTTCATATACGCGACGTGTGTATCCGCCCTTTGACCCGTGCTGGACCCGTTCATAATGAGTCAGCCGTCTCTCTGTGAGTAGCGTCCATCACACTCCCTCTCGCAGTTATAAACAGCCTATGTGACGTCAACATTTGTTTTGGTTAAAATCGAAAAATAATCGTGAGAATAATCGCGATCAAAATTTTGATCAAAATAATCGTGATTATCATTTTGGCCATAATCATGTAGCCCTACTTTTTATTAACTTGAATGTACTTAAGAGGTCATAATGATTAAAAAAACATTCCAACAATTCTAAAACTTTCCCTCAGCCAAAGTCCACTCTGCTCTTGCCCCACCCACATGAACAGTTAATAAGCAAAAAAGAAATCTCCAACCAAGGCCTAACCCTCCAGAGGCACCCCCTGGTGTGAAGACTAACGGTGTTAAAACAAGGAACTGATTTATTAAGTTCTAATAGTTGGCGTAGATGTCTCTCTGTCAGACAGTAGCTGAGATTACTGACGGACTTCGTTGAGTGCGAACTTTTGTCAGCTGGCAGATTCATGGCAGACTAAAACCTCCTGCTGGGAAAAGAATATTTTTGAAAAGTCACAATGTTGTTGCCACCACTCAAAAATTGCACCTTGTATCCTAGAGAAGGTACTGCTTCTTTGTTTTTTTACCTCCCGCAGACAAATGATTAATGACGGGGGGGGGGGGGGGGGGGGGGGGGGGGGGGGGGGGAGGAGAAACAGAGAGGACAGACAGAAGAAGAACAAGAGGTTGTGCACCGAAAATATCCCAACATGGGAGGTCGGCAAGAGAGCAACAGGGGTCGCCATGTTCGCCTGCAGGTCACTCACAGACAGGCATACGTAAAAGGCTTGCAGGAGATAGGAGAGGCTCAAAAAAGTGAGACTTGTCTGGCTGAGCTATTTATGGTGCACAAATTCAGCTACGGACACACACTGTGTTATTCGATGATGGATCAGTGGGAGAGAAGCAGATCAGATGGGGAGGACAGGGCATCTTGTTGCAACACACAGGCCATGTGCCTCTGTTAGTGTCTGATCACAGCTACAGATTGTTTTCTCTGGTCTGAATCATAGATGAAGGCCTACTTTGTGTATTTGGTTCTACGTGGAAGTGTGTTATAGTTGACTGTTATCTTGCTAGGTTACAGATTTAAAACAAATCCAACTCTAGATCTGCTGCAACTTTAACTACGTGTTACGGGCTCTCTAGTTCCATATTAGCACTTAAAACGCCATTGTGTCGGTTTTTACTTTACCATCCATGTGTTAACAACATTTGTAACTTATGTTGACTCTCCAACCTTATCAACTATTCTTTCCATTCAGTTTACTTTTCTTTGCTGGAATTTTATGTATCAATCTTGCACAATGTCCTTGTCCAATTGACTGAATAAATAAGTTATTGTTAAATGATGTTGTTAATAAATATTCTATATTAAACCTGAAAATGTAGTGTGGTACATTGCGAACAAAGGTTAGATATTGTATTGCATAAAAGTGTAGTCTAAAAATGGCATAGCAACATGTGCTTTAGAAAAAGAAAAATGTAAAAATCGAAAATCAAATTGAACCGTAACCTTAGAATCAAAAAATGTGATCAAATCAAGGATATGGAGAATCGTGACACCCCTAGCAACATAACATCATGACTTTGCGTAAACATACACAACGCCTTCCTCAAGCCAAGTGGCGTGTTATCTATATGCACACGCACACTCACACACGCACACACGCACAAACCTTGTCTTACCCATCAGTAGCAAAACAGCTTGCCTGCGTCTGGAATAGCACCAGTGACCCCTGGGGTAAAACTCTGCAGGTCGTGCCCCCCCCCCCTGAGCTCTGCCCTCTGTGATTTATATATCTGCTCTGAATTTACAGCTTGTGAAATACTCTCCGTTAACAGCAGGACAACAGAGAAGGGAGAACCAGGGTGGTGAGAAAAGGAGGAACAATAGGCCTGCCCAACGAGACACAGACGAGTGCACTTGTGTGTGAATACGTATTCTTACTGTATATGTACTGAGAAGATATATTTGAGGTTGTACATCTGTACAGTTTTGTACAAATATATACTGGGAAATATATCAGCATATCGGATTTCCAAATAACCAAATATTCGTATAGGTATCGGCCATAAAAAGCCTTTATCGGTCGTGCTCTAGTGTAGATCCATGTGAGTGACATATGTCTGCGTGTCTGTGTGTGTGTGTGCGTGTGCGTGTGTTCGCCAGTCAGCAGAGCACCTGGCACAGAGGGGAGCTTATAAATTCCCACGATAAGGAGAGGGGAAGTGTCACATAGCTGGGTGTCATTTCTTTAAGATGTGAGGAAATGCAGCCCAGCTTGATCTCCTTTTGAAATACAGAAACCCTGGAAATAGTTATACGTTCCCATGCTGCATATACTTTTATTGATGTAGCGGAAAAGTTGGAACTGGTAGCAAAGGCAAATCCTATTCAATCTTTACTTCCTTCTTTTACTACTAATATGTTTACAATTTGTCCACTTAAAATGTTGTTAGTCAAAGCTTAAAGTATAAAATATCCAAAAACACCTGTGGTATTAAGAACAACGTGATTATGAAACCTATGGGCTTCATCTGAGTCATCCCATAAGTCAATTAAAGTTTTCCATCTTTTCTTTTTTTTTCTCTTTTCTTTTTTTTTTAGGCGTGGGGGTCACTTGGGGACATCGTACATTGGAGACTATCATCTCATTAAAGTGTTGCAGCAATGTGTTGGCAAACAATTGGCAAATCACACACTAAGCAGACACAGAGCAACGTCAGCATTTATTAGGGATCCAAGCCTGAGGGTGCTGGGAACCGTGTTTTCAAGGCAATGCAGTTCCCAGTACCAGAGTAGGGAACCCTATTGTTATCTTAAGGAATATTATTTTTCTGGAGGTAATTATGGTTCTGCCGCCTAAACGGTACAAGTTAGTAGTTAGTAGTATATCCACCAGCAGGGGTTGCTATAAAAACATGAATGGGTTTTGCCCCATAACTCCCACAACATACATTCGGGAATTCAGCAATTCGACATGCCCCTCTGAGGCTCTGTACCAAATTGGGTGAAGATTGGCCCTTAGGAGGTGCTAGGATCAAGGTAGACATGTGTGTTTTGGCCTATAATTCAATACATGTGAATGGGACATTAGCAATTACTATTTACTACAGATCTTGCAGCGCGCTGTCGCACTTTGGCGCGCTCCACAGGTCGTCAGGTGCGACTCGCGTCCGGGTGGCTTGGACCCAGTCATAAATGCTTACAGTTATAGTTTGGACTGTCTTAGGGGACTTAGGGATGTAAATCCCACGTTTTATCACAAATGTATTTATTCCTAGGACAACAATACAGTATTGGCACTAATACTGCCGCACTAGGATTTAGATTTGATTCATTTCAGGGGCCTGCGACCAATAGAAGAGGATATTATGAGCCCATTTAATAGAGTTACATTTATATCAACTCACAAAAAGCAACTCTTATTTGGCAATTTCATTACTTAACTCTTCAAGATTTTACAATTAAAAACAAACTACTTTTTGATAAAAACTATATATATACTGAATGAGTTTGAAATTAAAGGCAAATCTTTAAAGCTAAATGTCTTGAATTTTTTTCACCGTGCATTAATGATATTGATTGTTGAAACTGAATCGATACATTGACCCAGATTGATGAATCAACCTGATGATTTGACATTAGGTGGATACCAACTATAGTCTCAGATCCCAGCCTTGACTTTTTTTCACAGTTCTTTCTCAGATGCTGCTTCCTAAAATAACCCCCCACCCTCCCCTTAGTGATCTGCCTGGGTAACTCCTGTAAAACCGCCTCCCTACATAACTGCACTGCCACACAGCCCTCCTGGTATTGATGACACTCTCCTATTAAAAGAGATGTTCCACACATAATCTCCTCATTAATTAGTTGTCAGGCAAGCTATTTTGTCATTTAATTCCCTAGTCAACTGAGACATTGCTCTAAGCGTAGTCTTAAATCAGTCTGTTCATCAGAGGAGGTTTTTAAGTAGGGCTGTGCAATTTATCGATATGGATATATGCGTCTAGATGTGTCTTAAATTTTGGATATTGTAATATCGTGATACGACACGTTTTGATGACAAGGGATGTCTTTTCCTGGTTATAAAGGCTGCATTCCAGTGAAGTGATGTATTTTTCTAAACATACCAGACTGTTCTAGCTGTTCTATAATTTGACGTAATCCACTTTATTCTATGTCAACATTACTGATTATTATTTTAACAATCTAATCGTGTAAATATTTAGTGAAAGCACAAATTGTCAACTGTACATCATCACAGCAATATTGCTATTGAGGTATTTGGTAAAAATATTGTGATATTTGATTTTCTCCATCTGGTACAACTCCATTTCTAAGTAAATCTCTGTTAATTAGACGATCTGGAGTTGTGGGTGGGGTTGGGTGGATAAAAGAAATTAGGGATCAATAAAAACAAAACCTTACTCATCCAACTACAAGTCATCACAGTAGGGTATAACAGACTGACCATGCACAGTAATGGGGTGCACATTTGCATGAACACGGAGCGCAGTATCCCAGAGATATTGCCCATTATGGATGAGCCTTCACTTTGATATTCATACAGTATCTAATGCTCTAATGTTGCATGGTGAAGAGTTACGTGTGGAAGTCGGGGTGGTGAATGAATATGTAGCATGTCTGCCTTTCATGCAGGAGACCAGTTTCAAACCAGTGACAGATCTCTAATTAATATTTGTCTTTCATGTTAAAGACTCTTTTCCTAACTCTTACCATTTGTTTTAGTTCCCATTATCTAATCACAAACTTTAGTACTCATAAACATAAGAAAGGATTTGAAGAAAATATGTGACACTGAGAGCACCTGAATAACTCACTTGGTAGAGCGTGGGCCCCTTGTACAGAGGCTCAGTCCTTGCCGCAGCAGCTGCTGGTTTAATTGTGGCCCTTTGCTGCCTGTCATTCCCCCACTCTTTCCCCTTTTATGTCAAGCAGTCTCATCAAATGGAGGCCTAAAATGCCCCCAAAAATAATCTTTAAAAAGTAAAAATGCAGTCATCCTTTTTTAATCAAAAATGAAAAGAAATGAAAAAGAAAACACATATAACAAGTTATGCATAGGTTATTGGCCAAGTTAATTTCTAACACTGGTGTTGTGACGTGGTACACATTGGCGTGGGTGGGAAATCAATCTTTTGTGGTGAAAGTAAGAGGTAAACAAACAACCAGTTTTGCCGAATGTCATCGTCTACCCGCTGAGCGTTTGTCGGTGGGGGTTAAAGGGGTAGGAGGGAAAACAGGAGTGGAAATGTCATAAATCAGAAGGATTTTAGAATCTGATGACAAACCTAATTCCTGTCTGAAAAGAGCCGAGCCACCCCCCCCTGACTGTCATCGAAGCTGGCCTATAAACATCGCAGCTGTCAACCAAGCCTGCCCGGACTGCGAAGGACATGCCATCGTGCCTCTCACATGCTCTTTCCATGGGCCAATTCTGGACTGAAGTGGCCGGCGAATTCCACTTTGCATTTTGTCACATTCGGACCCAGTGGGGGCTAGACCAGGACCCCAACTGTAAACCACCATCACCGCCTCTACCCACTATCCCCTCTCATGTCTGACCATCTGTTGAAGGGCATTTACTCCTGCAAAACCACTTCATCCGTCTATCACTTCAAAAACAGGTTGTGAAGCCTTCCAAAAGGGAAATGTGGATAAGGGGGAGAGCAGGGTAAGAAGCAGAGGGTGGTGAGTGGGTGAGAGAGGGGAGTTGGGGGTTGGCGCACCGTGCTAAATGTTGTCACTGCGAAAGGTGAGTAGAGGAGCTTTAGAGGCCATTTTCCACTCAACAAATAGTCCGCAGTCTCTTCCCCCCCCACACACACACACGTAACTAGATAGCTCTCAGTGTGCCTTCTCTGTAACCTATACAACTAAAGCTGGCAACTCACTCACTAGAGATAAAAAAACAAATATATAGAAATATAGAATTACACTGGGGCATCGACATCCAGGCATCTGACATGCACGCTTCACTGTTCCAAAACTGTTGCATTAACTTTGACCTAAAGCCAGATGGTCCGCTTCCTGCTCTATACCACAGGGTCATCTCGAGTGTAATGGCACCTGCCAAGTCTTTGCAGAGTCCAGCTGACCTATAATAAAAATGTTACCTTAATTCTTTTCTTCTGATTTCTAGCCTCAAAATGCTATTGGTTTTAGCTAAGACCTAATGTGATTTTCTGAGCACAGACACCATAAAGCTCATACTTCAATGGGTACATTTATAATGTATTGAGTATATAAAATCATTTCAGACTTAACACCCAATTCAGAATTTCTATGCGGCATATTACCAGCTGTTGGCTGTTTTTGGTACCTCGCATTCGTATAAACCAGTTTGCAGCTGTTTACAGGGAACAAGTGCTCTGAGGAAGCAGAGAGCACAGACTAAACCCAGGCCAGCTCTCCAGAGATAGGTGCGTTGTTTAGGGACAGGCAGAGAGAGATCTCTCTCTATATAGATCAAAAAGTAGCATCTCTATACGTTACTAGGGGTGGGTATGGTTCTACATTTTTGATAACGGTACCGATCACAATACCGCGACCGGTTCCTGAACGGTACTTTTTGATACCAATTTCATAAAATCCATTTTATTAATAAAAAATAAAAAAATTACACTTTACGCCACAAATATTTGCATTTATTTTTCAGCTCCTACTAGGTGAGCCCCGAGTTTTTACTGCGTGTCTTTACGACGTGTTACACTAGACAGCCAATCACGAGCATTATTAGATCTTGGTAGAAGCATGCTGTATGTTTATTGGCTCCCTGACTCTGATGAGACTAACTCCTTGGATACGGAAATTTGGTATTAAATGACAAGGCATTTTTCGATACACAATACTAAGGAGGCATTTGAAAAGTATTGAATCAATTCGGAAACTACCTCGGGACCAAAACTACCAACAAGTACTCCTAATTAAAACAATGCCCTCTAGAACAAAGCCTATTCTGATGAGGTCAAGGTTTAGACACGTCTTGGTTAGGTTGAGGACTAAAATGTCTTATTTGCAAAAGTAAGGGAAGCTACGTCATCATGTATACAATAAACAATTGGTTAAGGTTGGGGGATGATCGCAGTCATGATTCATACAGCTTCTTTTATGCCTGTGGTAGGTAGACATGGATGGTCCAAACACAATAATGCACTCCAAGCTGTCCTGATTTACATTTATTTGTTTTTATAGAGACCACTTAGTGCATTATTGCTATGAATTGCTTTGCTATGAACACTTTGATTCTCAGAGTGTTTTTCTAGCACAAGTTGTTTAAATTCCTGAGCAACCGTTGCCCTGGGTTTCCCCCCCCTCGGTTGGCTAAGACATAAACGGCTGCAACACATCATAAATAAGAAGAAGAAGAATGTCACAGCGCCTACTTTCTGTGTAATTAAATCATCATGTCGTACTGTATATGACGCTGGAGAAACGCCAGCGTGCGTGTTCACAATATGTAAGATGACACACTAACACGCTGTCTTTGTCTGTCTACTATACGTTGCACACACACACACTTCAAAGCGTTGAATGAGCATTCATAAACCAGTTTCCGTATCTCTTAATAAGGACAGTTGAAGGTTCATGTTCAGCTGTTGGAGTTATTGACCCCCATCGGCAATCTTGGGAAGAGCCTCTGCAGTTTGTTGCAGTTGGTTTTTGGGGGGTGTGGGAAAACATTTATTCAAGAGTGACAAAGTTGAATATAATAGTTAAATATTGTTACTTTTAAAATAGTAGGTACAAGCTGACCAGTTAGATAAACTTGGCACACCAATAGCTAACAAAACCAAGTTCGCTGGCCATAAATTATTAATTTTTTTAACAAATCAATGCGTTGAGCGTGCTAGCAGTTTCTTTAACTTAAGTGAGAATGCAGCCGGTCCGTTGGTAGCTAACAGCAAAGTTACTTAGTTCACTGACCTTTTTGCCATTTTAGTTGACCTATATTTAAAAGATAAATGTCTCATCTACTCTATACTTGCGTGTGAGTCACTTTGGACCTTTTGATGAAGCAACATGTGCTGCACAGCTCAAAATAAAGTTTCTGCCCATAGGTGGCGATTGTTAACAGTTTCCAGGTAAGATGGCGGACAGTTATCTATTAGTTATGACGTCGTATTATATCTAGTGTTCTATATCTATGACCGCCGTGCTCTCTCTCGGCAGAGACACACATGCATCTGCGGCGTGCAGGTCACTGTGGTGCTGTCTCACGTTGACCACTCTCTTGCGAAGGCTTGTGTGCCGAAACACATCTGAGTTGTAAAATGACTTGTAAAGTGTAAGATGACTTAGCAATAGCAGTTAGCAGGCTTTTTGATTTTTCCAGTGAGAGTGTCTTGCCTTTGGAGTTTTGCTACATAGGGTTGTGCCATCCAAAGAGCACCTTAAACAAACAATTTGCGTCCTGGAAGCGTTCCTCTACAGATATTTTTTTTAAACCTTACTTAACTTTTAATGATATAAACAAAGACTAATGTTCTCCTTCGTCCTATAATGGTCTTAAATTGCAGAGCAGAGAAGAGCATTTGTCTTCACAAAAAATCATCGGTTGAGTTTGCTTTAGAACGTAATCAGTGTGAAATAATACAATAAGCTTTTTCCTTTCTGTCCAAATTCAAAGTGCCGAGTGGTCGTTTTCCATCTTGTAATTGAATAAATAGGTTGAATAAAAAAAGGACTATTAATCCAGTCTTATATCTTCATTGAAGTTTTTTTTTTTTTATAAATTGTGATAAAATCTTGTCTCGATCTCGTGAACCCAATCTTGTGTCTCCTCTCGTAAGCAGGGTGTCTTGTCACACACCATTACTCATCAGTCAGGAGGGTGTTTATTTCTTCATAGACTCAGTAGCTATGTTTCCAGCCACACGTTTTTATCCAAATTAAGATATATCAAATGAAAAATTCCTTATGGAAACAGTAAAATTTGATGGAGTTTCATGAATATTCATTGGATTTTCTCTTGATCGATCCATTGTTTTTACAATGTACGCTGATGGAAACATTATTTGCAAAATAAATCATGAATTGCGATTAAGTTTTAGGTCGTTTTATGGTTGCAACCGCCCATAAAATGAAGAAGTTATAGTTCATTTCCACCCAGAATTTCAGCTGTTTGCACACATGGCGGGTGTCAACAAAGACAAATGTAAGTGAACGAACAAGACAACGAGAGACTTTCTGAATTTAAATTATCAGGAACTCACGAAGGAAATGGGCTACAAAGGTTACGACAAGCCGTGGGACGTCCTCCTGAGTAAATGGAAGGCACTCAAACAGCGAGACAGACTTGTCTTTTATTTTCCCTCCGGCACTGCTGCGAGACAAGTTTTATCAGTGCGAAAATGAATGGAAACACCTTAAAGCCCATGTTGCAAGTTAAACACCACTGTTGATTATTGGGTAGAAAAAGCACTCAAGATATGTATATAATTTTTAAAAATGTCTCCAAATTGTTTAAAAAGTTTTTGGTCATTTTTGGTATTCACGGGTTTATGGAGTCAATTCAGCGATGACGTCACAGGAGGGAGTTAAGTCTCAGCCTGGCACTAGAGCTATGGGGACTGACTGGGATGAGGAAGAGGATGAAAGGCCAGCAGCTGAATAATTACCAACCTGACAGACGTGAGAGGGCAAATGAGGAATTGTCAAGATTGTGGGGAAGTCTCATCATTTATCTCCTTTATTTATCTCCTTTATTTAGCAACGCAGCAGTGCATACAGTGACTTTACATTTTTCCTGTCAGTGAATAGCAGCGAGGGAACGTCAACGTTTTCTCTCGATCTAGTGACAGGGATCATGTTGTTAGTTCAGATAAGTACTGGTACATTTATCTAGATATACGAATAGAAAGCATCCCCGAGTGTTAATTCTAAGTGTTTACCTCTAACCTCCGGTGAAAACGTGTCGCTGTTTGGTCGGTGCTTGTGTGTGTGGCGGCGAAGCTGCGGTGGAGAGCGGGTGCTGTAGGCAAGTGAGGGGGTGGAGAGCGGGTGCTGTAGGCGAGTGAGCCTCCGGTCGGGAAGCTCGTACCGCGCACACTCGGTCTACTCTTCATTTATCTTTAGATCATAAATGTAAATTATGTCCAGGATCTCAGGGGAAAGAAACGATATGCGTGTCTCCATTTCAAACATCACTGCAGGTTGATTGTGGGCGACAACGCCGTCGTGGTTAGCTTACCGAAACTTCACTGCCGTAGTTGCTGATTACACAACGTTAATCCGCTAGCATCTGTACAGGCTAACTATAGCCAGTTAGCTTTGTGTGTAACGTAACAAAAACCCACCCATCTCGTAGGAGCGATGCTTACTATTCCATCCAATACAGTTATGGTACAAAATGCGCACTAATGCCACATGTATGATGTTGACAACATGGACGCATATATAGGCAACACCAAAGGCAGTCATAATATTTACCTAGCAGGCTAGGCTAACGCTGTTGTGCTAACATCCGGCAGCGTAGCGTTCGCTAGCTATAAACGTGTGAAAAGCCAAACAACATCCCCGTCTAAGCTGTGTTTCACTTTCAGATCTTTGAGTTCTTGGTTACGTCCGTCTTTGAAAAAATCTGCCCGCCTAACACGGTCAAATTATACCCACCTTCCTACCTAGCTAGCTAACCTACAGCTAGCTAGCTCGCTAGCTATACCGGTATGCTAGCTATAGCTATCTCTCTCTCTCTCTCTCTCTCCAAATATATCAATCAATACTGTCTATATGTCTAGCTATTTATATAGGCTATCTATGTATATGTATGTATTATATATATATAATCTGTTAATGAACACTCTTTCTTACACTGTTGTCTTCTATCTCTCGTAACTCTCAATGGGCTCTCTAAGCTGGCTGGCCTATCGTCTCCCTTCCGTGACGTCATGCAATGCATTGTGGGAGAAAAGCAAACCACTAAAATATGACCTACTTTTTCGTGTTATTTTTAATATTTTATGTTTTGAGATACTTTTCAATATCATATACAGTGGATAACTGTTTGAATGTTTATTACCAACAATCAATAAGTGCAAATTTGTTGGAAAATTAAACCTGCAACATGGGCTTTAAAATGTCTCAAATTAATTTTACATGCCAATTTGGTCACAAAACAGCATGTGACGTCATTATGCACAAGTTTTTATTTGCTTTAAAGCTGTTGGATGGATACAAACTTTCACCTGCTTTATACGCATGAGTTTTTTTTTTAACCAAACTTCAGATAATTCGATTGACAAGTGGATGGAAACTTAGCTAGCGAAAACAAAATGCTATCCAGTGACAGCAGCTTATCACACACCCAACACGTTTTAATGTAATGCAGGGGTTGATGTGTCTAAGCCATCTGTTCTTTGACCTTAAAGCAGCCCAACAAAACACTTTCAAAATTTCATTTTGCCAAAGTAGGAACTCATCGGTCAACACTCTTTGCATATCCGTAGCCCAAGCACTGATTATATCAATCACTGCTGCTGCAACTAATTGAGATAACAACAGCGCGGGTGTGAAAGAATGAAGTAGCGAGCTGCTAGAGAGGCAGAGCTGAGGGCATGTCCTTCTCTCTGGCTTGCTCCACCACATGCACCATTGTCATTTTTCGGGGAAGGTGATCACAGTAATAGTCTTGTAATTGGATTTAAGTGGATTAAGTACCAGGCAGGGAAGAGCAGCACTGGCCAGAGATGTGCGGTCCAAACACAACCTGTTGCCCGGGCCGTGACTGAGCATGAGGTCTCAATTTGGAATACATTGCTGCTTGCAGCAGAGAGAGAGAGAGAGAGAGAGAGAGAGAGATATATATATATATATATATATATATATATATATATATATATATAGCTCCAGTCTTTGCTTCTGATTGGCTGAGTTACATTTGTAGACTTTGTAAAATACCCAATAACCACACATTTTCTACCACAAATCTGTTAATTTACTCATTCCAGTACTGAGGTGTCACATAGCAACCGTTTTGTTTAGCTACTGTTTAGGAACTGTATTGTGTACCAGAAGAATAACAAAGTAAATAATTTGATGCCGTACAGTGATTTTAATACAGCTACACAGCTTTTTTTGACCGCTAAATCACCAGAAACATGCTCAATCTTGTCAGATGTTTTACATGCAAGTTATTAGAACAAAAAACCTACTAAAAGCAGCTACAATGTTGGACTTGGGAATTTAAATATTGCCTGAAATATATACTTGCTTTATAGGATTACAGCAGGGGTATCCCTACTTTGCCCTTTATGTTATGTCCAGCAGTTTTTCCCCTTCCTAGACGCATAATGATGTTTTTCTGGCAGCATATAATTTCAGTGAAAACTATTGACAGTGAGCTGAGTAACCAGGATGTTTGTTACACTTTATTAACAACAAATGTTGGATTGATCTCCACAATAGAAATTCCATCAACCATCATTAACCAACAAGAATTATATATCAAACCTATGTATGTAATGCCAAAACTAGAACTCTATATAAGATATTTTTTAAATACTAACACTATCTGCATGGCTATATGCCACTAATGCTAAAGCAAATTATGTCATTTTAATTTAAGTGAACTCATTTGAATACAGCTTAAATTAGCTTGCCGGTTTCTTAATTAAATATAATAAATAAATATTAATACCAGCTGCAATATCTACAATGCAAACACAAGTGTCTAGATGTCTGACCTACTTGCAGAATTTCTGTAGTAGAAAAAAAGGGTGGGATAGAAGTGTTAGAGCTGCACGACATTTATACTGAGACTTCATAATGATGTACAGTTTTTTTTTTTTTTTATCTGGTTTACGCAATTATGCTTCATTTGAAAGTAATTGCAATAAACTACACACCCAACTATGTTGTTATGCAATATGCAGTCTAAACGCTACAGAACCATTCTCAATTAAAATCTTCTCTCCACTCTTTACTCGTAGTAGTAAATTTAACGTGGCATTCCTGTATGGAGCAGGTGTGAGGGATTAGGGTGGGGGGAGATTACATTCATAAACTGTACATGAGACATCTGAACTTGAACTTTTTCCACATACTGATTGATTCACACACATCAGTGTGTGTGAACAGCAGAAAAGGCAATACATAAATTACATTACACTCTGTGAATGTCTTTTAATGTCTGCATTCACAGAGAATTTGACTCTGGGGTGCTACATTAGCATCACCTGCTATTATAACCGAGAGGACAAGTGCTGCTGGTGAAGACTTTCTGCCTGTTGTTCGTTGACCATAAAACAATAGCTGCAGATGTATGCTGGGTATCCGCTGGTCTGAGCGTCCACATTTTGAACACATTGTGTGTTTTTGACACAAGTTTCAGTAGTTCACTGACAATATGCAGTTACTCCAAATTCCACCAGGTGAAAGAAAGAGGACCCCAGCTTTCTGTTTTCCTCTTTCAGCACACGTGACAATGCAATCCCAGCCGAGCTCCCGGGCAGCACAACGGGCGCGGGTGTGATTCAGCTTTCAACAGGCCTGTTACCAGGGATTACCCAAGCGTTGTTTAATAGTGTTATCCGTAACACAATAGAATGTTGTTTTATCAGAGTAATAAGTCACACACTCTGCTCACTGTCGGTTTCAGAAATGTCACGGTGAAATTTCTGCGAATCTGTCGCTGGCGTCTGCCCAGCCACTGCAGATGAGGTCCATGAGAGAGCGCAGCTGCCATTCTCAAACTTGCATTCAGACACGCACTAGCAGGCATATATGGCCCCCATAGATAGATTAATGGTGGCGGGGGAGGGGGGCTGTCCTGAAATTAGGCCAGCTTTAACACAGCAGACACGCTCTCAAGCCCACAGTCATAGTAACATTTTATGTGACAAGCATTATAAAAGGTGATTTATAGAACGCATGTGTGTTGGGCTGAATATTTTCCAGAATATTTAGCCAGGGCTAAGTCTGCATTTTCTCGTTGGTTGTTCACATCGTCCCTACTTTGACCGTTAGACAAACTTCCTTAAAATAATAAGCGTAACGAATGGAAAACTCTGAATGCCCTCTCAGAAGGCCTGACAAGGACATAACAGGCACACTGTTGCAAGCACACACCTTTAAGCATAGTTGTTTTTAATGGGATGGCCTTTCATGTATGGCACTGACCTCTGGCTTGTTCTACTTTGCACTCTTTTTGCTTTGTACTCTTCTAGGGCAGACCTGGAACACAGTGCAAATGCTGCTTGCAAATGGTTCACAGCTTTGATATTAAATGCCCGCAAAAGCAGCAAGGGAACTTAGTGGGGACAGTTGTCAATCACACAATGGCTTACTCAATCCACTTTCAAATACTATGGTTGTCAAACCTTTATTGTGCCAGCCTATGGATAAACTACACTTTCCTTGTAATTACTAGAAGTCTATTAACAACAGTTTTTCTTAATACACGTTGTCTGAACCACAACGTTTGGGGTACAGGCTGCAGAGAGGCTGCACAAAAAACTGTAAAGAACATATTCATTATAAATCTGTTTCAAATCATAAACTTAAGTTACTTAAGAACTCATGCTAAAGTACCACTTTTAACACTATTAAGAGAGCACCATTTTTCATCGGTCTTATTGCTGCTAGTTTTGTGACAGCTCAGGGGATAGTAAGTAAAGCCATTCACAGACCATGAATATGTGAAAGAATCATTAAAATATCAAAGCATCTATTATTATACTTAAAAAAAATAAAAGATTGTTCAGAAAATTAAAGATATACCCCACATCACAAAGACATGACAGGGCTATATAATGGAAACCAACATCATCATATTAATGAATACTCATTTAGACCTATTAATAATGTTGACAGTCTAATTAAAACTTAAATAGACTATATTACCTTCATTATAAGGCTTAAATATGTTACATGGTTCCAGACAGAGGTTTTAATTTTATGGGCAAAAAATTTAAAAAAAAAAAAAAGGTTTCCGACCCTTGGTCTATACCACACTATAATTTACAGAGACCCGAGAATTCGCCCAAATGAAAGCCTAAAAGAGCAAGAAATAGAAATATTCAAGTAAGGAACAAGTATGTCAAAATTGTACTGAAATACAGTATTTAGAGTAAACGTACTTAGTCCACCACTGCACAACACTATGCAGCCATGCACGGTTACATGTGGCAAATCCCTTTGTTATACAGCCAGAACCTCCACCCCATCTCAAGTCTTTTGCAAACTCTAACAGGTTTTCTTATAAGATTGCCCTGTATATGGCTCCATCCATCTTTCCATCAACTCTGACCAGCTTCCCTGTCCATGCTGAAGAAAAGCATCCCCACAGCATGATACTGCCACCACCACGGTTCACGGTGAGGATGGTGTGTTCAGGGTAATGTGCAGTGATAGTTTTCTGCACATGCATAGCATTTCGCATTTAGGCCAAAAACTTCTATTTTGGTCTAATCTGACCAGAGCACCTTCTTTCACGTGTTTGTTGTGCCCCCGACATGGCTTGTGCCAAACTTTAAACAGGACTTCTCATGGCTTTGTTTCAACACTGGCTTTTTTCTTGCTACTCTTCCATAAAGGCCCGATTTCTGGAGTGCACAACTATTAGCTGTCCTGTGGACAGATTCTCCCACCTGAGCTTTGGAATGATGGATTAAACAGTGCTCCGTGAGATGTTCAAAGCTTGGGATATTTTAATATCCTAACCCTGCTTTAAACTTCTCCACAACTTTATCCCTGACCTGTCTGTTATGGTATGTTCTTTGGGCTTCGTCATGCTGTTTGTTCACAGATAAACTTCTGAGACCTTCACAGAACAGTTGTATTCATACTGAGATCTGATTACACACAGGTGATTTGTATCCCAATGAAATACATTTGTGGTTGTAATGTAACAAAATGTGGAAAAGTTCAAGGGTATGAATACTTGTGCAAGCCTCTATACGTTGGAGCCAGCATATAACAACTTTTAATCGACAACCATCACTTTCAAATGAATGGCATCACTGACAAATGCACCTGAAGGCTCAACGTAACTGTCACTGCACTAACCGTCCACTTGTCTTATTATCAATAGCAACTCAAAAAGAAAAGACATATTGGACATAACCTGGCACACATTAACCATGACACAATATACAAACTGTCCAGCAAACAATAACACTAAGGTAATTTGACAACTAACAGTACATTTAGAAGAAATATGTACTCACCGGTGACGCTCACACAAGAGGAACGTTCAACCACGGCCTCAACGACGCAGTTGGAGCTGATGAAGCCGATATATAGCCAGCAGAGCCAGGAAGCTGCTTCTCCTCAGGTGTCTTTAGCCGAAGTAAAACACGAAAAGCTCCGTTATAGCTGATTATCAAGCAATATCAAAGAGATACATACCAGCGTGAATAAATCCGGTCAAACATAACAATATGGCCTCATAACAGTGATCCTATCTGTTTTTTTTTCAATATGGCGCTGTCAGGTGAAGGTATCGTCACGTCACGTCACGTAACAGTTACTCCATAATGTTGTGACATTTTACTGCAGCAGAGTCAGCTTCCCCCCTCTCGTTTTTATGAAATAAATCTTTTCATAACATACCACCCACCGTTATATATAGGCCTAAATACGTTCATGACAAAACAGCGCAAAAACTATGTCCATGCTAGTAGCTAACCTTCTTCTTCTTCTTCTTCTTCTTCTACTACTTCTTCTTCTTTTTGTTCTTCTTCTAGTAACTGTTTAGATTAACTTTATTGTACAAATTCACACATACAACTTGTAACAAAAATATTATTAAAATAATAATTATAAAACAGTTTGGCATCATTCTCATTAGAGATGACAATACAGTCCAGCATTCACTATTATTAATGCCATACAATTTTATATTATATTAACTGGACATAAGATGAAACTGCGATTCGGATTTGAGCGTTGAGCAGCCAATCAAAAGACAGGTTCAAACTTGTGTGAAATTACTACACTTTTTTATATTTCAAATTTGAAATAATCCTGTCAGATTCACTTTAGTACAAATTTTTGATTAAAAGAAATGTATTTAACATTTTCAGCCCCATGCTGCTGCGTCTTTGACGGCTGTTTTGACGTCATAGCAGAAAAAACACAGGGTCAATTGTAACAGCAATGACCGCTCTGTTCCATATTAGTGTCCCAGTAAAGCCAGTGAGCCAACATGCATGAAGGGCCCTGAAACCTGTACACCAAAATGGAATGCAGCCATCATTTTGTCATTAATCACACCTGATATTTTCCTTCTATTACTAGTCAAAATGTCTGCTATGAAAAAAGGTCTTCTGAATAAAGACACTTGTGTCACTTGTCTGAATAAATAGAAGTGTGAGCGACGTGGGAGCTGAAACGTCTAGCCACGCCAGGTCTTCAGTCAATTTTCGCCTTCTCTTTAGCAGTTTACAATTTTTTCTTTTATTCTGTAATCCGTTCATTGTTAGTTTCAATTTTTCTGTAAAGAAATAGCTTTCAATTGGTGATTCCAGGGCAACAAAGGTTTAGACATCTAAGCTTAATTTAGGCTCAACGTTTTTGAGCGGTCAAGGTCACATACAGTATAAGTATCGCATTGCCAGACCTACCTCCACAGCGCTGCGGAGAAGGGTCCTGTAAGTCCACACAGCATTCAGGGATGGGAGAAAAGCATGCTTTGTTTTATTGGCATCTCTTTAAATCAATCACAATCATCTTGGGTGGCGCTGAGCACTGTACAGAGCAACAGTGCCTCTGCAAAATAGCCTCAGGAAGGAACTTATTTTGGTGGAACTTGTACATTCAAAAGATGTTTTAGTCGTGCAACAGAAAACTCAAATTGGAAAGATAGTCTAGCTAGCTGTCTGGATTTTCCCTGCAGAGATCTGAGGAGCAGATTATAATGCCAACATAAATGAGTAAAATCTGTCTCAACAGAGCAATCTCAGAAGTGGAACGTCGTGGATGTAGACCACATGCAGTATAACAGCAATGCAGCGAAAAGACAGTTTTTGTTTGTGTAGTTAGGACCTTCTTCATATTGATATTTAAAACATTCAAACCTGTAACCTAGAAAAATAAAAAATAAATAAATGATAATTATTCCACCTTTGACTTGCAAATCACCAATTAATGCTTCCTGCGGTGCCCATCACAGTATCCCACATCCAAGTGTGGTTTTCAAATTGCTTTATGTTTTCCATCTGGGAAAAAAATCTGTTTTCAATAATGCAAAACAAAGAAAGCAGCCAGTACTCAGTCCAAATTTGAGAAGCTGGGAAAAAATGGAATGTTTGGTATTTGTGCTTAAATAAATTAATGACTTGATTCTTAATTGACTCAAGTGCAAACTTTGTTGTCGGTTAATTTTCGGCCAGTTGACTTATAGCTTAATCAATCATGTTTCAACACAACTCCACTTAGATTAGCTTACCTTTCCTACTGCACACCCTTTTCACACTCCACCACTCCAGTTCTCACACTCTAAAATCAACCCTCCACGGCTGTTCCAATATCCAGGTCACCTGCCCGGTCAGTCACACTATCCGCTGGATCTCTGAGGACCTGACTGCACACCTCCACACAGCACCGGACCTCTCTTATTTAGACATGGAGGGCTTCCCACTGGGGTGTCTTTGTACTCAGCAGGCACGGCACAATGGGACAGCCTGGGCCCGGAGTTTTATCAGAACCACCTGCCTGTGCGGGGCGACCATATCTCAAACATCTCTCTTCCCTCCTGAGGAAGAAAATTTTTTTTTGAGACTGTTTCCTGTTGACCTGCATGCCATTGCTGAAGCTTTTTTTTTCTGAGAGTGTGAGAATTTGTGAGTGTTTTTTTTATATTTCTCCTCCCCATGTGTGTGTTCAACTAAGCATACATGTTTTTAACACGATGGCAACTGCTGGCATTTTAGCCATTCCGCTGTTATGAATCTGTTCTGGTTTGGTGTTGGGTGGACTACGGATTATGGTTAACTTAAAGTCTGAGTTAAGTATTAATATTATTGAGGACGACACTGATTGAGGTTTGTCAGGTTCGGGGTGGAATTATGGTTAAGTGTTAGGTCATGGTTATAACTTGATACTTCACACTGGAGGCTCCATCATTACATACACATGTTACGAAGACTATTTTCAATTGTAGTCGAGAAACTAACGTTTCCAAATTGAGATACTGTATCAATGTTTGTGTTTTTGTTGTTGTCCCACTCCCAGCTGTGGAAAAATGTGCAAAACATATCCATTTCCAAGATATCAGGAATATTTACATTTCAGGTCATTTCCCAGCAACAAGAAACTACAAGAAACACACCTAACATCAGCATTGTACATCTTCATCAAAGTTTGAAAAAGCCAAAATCAGATATACAATATGAGAGATATTTGTGTACTTAATTTAATATGTTGTTGTTTCTTAAAGATAGAAATGTAGCAGGAAAGCAGAGTAATGACTACAACATTCCTTATAGGGATAAAAAGTAATGCTGTTATGTACTGTTGTGCTAATTTGGCTGAAAATTCAGTCATTAAAACATATGATGTAATGACTGTAATCATTCAATATACTAAAGCCATCAGTGCTGACACACATCATTATTATTGCCACAAAGAAAATTATGTATTGTTTTTTTTCATTTCTATTTTTCTCTATACTTTTCTCTCTTTCAGGAGATTTCCATCTTACTGGAAGGTCTGGATCTTTTACCAGTTCTCCTTTTCTGATCTTCCACTCGTCCGTCCAATTTCCAATTTGTTCTAAATTTACTTTTGGATTTTCTTTTTTGGTATCAAATGTTTAGTCTTCAATGAGAATATCTGACTAGGAAGATAACTTGTTTTCTATTGATCCCATGGGAATTAAGTCTGTGTTAGGGAGGATTCTGTGGTGGTTTGGTGTTTGTTGGGTGACAACATGAACAGCAGCTGACAGATTGAGTCCAAAATGGAAAAAGTCAACATCAGCAGTGAAAAGATGTGACAAGAGGAAGTGTTATTCTCATTCTACAGCATAAAGTGTCTGTTATCTTGACCTTAAATACTTTTGTTGCTCACGTAGAAATGATTATTATTATTTTGTGATTGTCCAACACTAATCAAACTGTGAAACTTTGCAATCATTTAATGAAAACATGATTCTTAGATTGTAATGTTGTCAATTACCAGCACACAGAAGGCAATCACTGCCACACACTCCCACTTGAAATGTAAACTGTTCATCTAAAGATAACAAGCCGATGATTTGTGTCATGTTAGGGTTTCCTCTTCTCTAACTGGCTTTTATTTTAATAATACTATTTAAGTCATGTGTGCCGCACATGATGAGACTGAAATCGGGTCAATGAATTTCTTACGTACACGTTACATTCTTACTTTTTGAGTCTAAGGGCTTCAGAAAGTGCACAACATGCCTTCAGAGGTCTGCACTTCTGTGACTGTAAAAACCCCGGCCACATCACCAGAGTATATTTCTTTTTTTTAACTTGACATGCGTATCATGGCTTTATCAATCCTAAAACAGTTTCAAGATGTTCCTTATTGAAAGCCCTTTGTGAATGAGCAGTGATTTAGTGCTTCAATACACATGTCAGGCTCACTGTAACACCTCAGAAAAAAGTGTCTACGTCTACTGTCAGCAATAATTTACTGTGAAGATGAGTCAAGTCAAGAAAATCTCAAGCATAAGAGAGGAATAAACACAAGAGGGCAATGGTTTACCAGAAATTTCTGATTGGAGTGTCTGATATGAACCCACACTCAGTGTTGTATCAAAACCAGACCCTCAGAAGAAATTGAACGTTTTCCCCCTCTTTTGCACATGGTCACTGACCCCCCTCAGCTGGACTTGCATCCAGTAGAGTTCCCCGGAGAGTAATTCTGAGTCTGTTAAAATGTCTGAAATGTGTTCGAAGAGAAAGATCAATGGCTAAGACAGGGGGAGGGGGGGATTATGGGATACCCTCCAGTCAGCGTGCTGTCACTCAAAATGGGCTCAAAGCGGCAGATTAGGCACCAGATCTCTCTCATCTCTGTCAGAGGATCTCGTTAAAATACCCAGTCCTGTATCTCTAATTGTTCCAGTTTCATGTTTAACGGCAAGCCTGGCCTCACTCTGCCATTAATCAATCAATGTGATTGTTTGCATATTTTGTTTCTAATGAAAGACGGCATGATGAAAGGCAGAGAGTGGCTGTTACTCAAGCTCAGCCATTCTTTTCCACTTAAGGACCTGATTGATAGTTTACTGTATGAATACAGATCTGCTGTGCATTATGTCATACTGCTGCTCGGTGGACCCATGTGCACTGCCCCTCTTTACAAATACATCTCCTAATTGAACAGGCCCTGAGGTAAATCTGCGGTGAAGACGGGTGGGGTGGGTTGGGGGGGGCATGCTGCTAGAACAAGAGAACGAGTGTATATCAGACAAATAACGTGAATAATCATTGAAAAAATGTCCAGATAGATGGAGTGCAGCCAAATTATGAAATCATGCGCTTCTCTCCGGTACATCATGCTCATTATTTGAAGTCATGCTTGGAAAAACAGGTGGTTCCAATAGTGGGTTGCTGTCTCCACAGTCCTGCACCCCCTTTATTTTCTGATGATGGTTCAGATATGATATTTCATGGCTAGAGCCGTATGCATGATAGGAAGTGATTGGGGAGAGCCGTTCAGAAGACATCCGTGTAATGGATGCTGATTGGCCTCGCTAAATCCCTGGAGTCTGAGCCTGTGTAACAAGAGGGGAACCACAAAACTGGAGTAGGAGTGATCCTAAATGCTGCATGTTTTTTTCTCTTGGAGGTTTAAATGATTACAAGGGGATTTCTCTGTCTCTTTAAACAGGTGCCACATTCATGTGCACTGAGCACAACAGCAGCACAGCTGAGTGCAGTTGGCACAAGAGCTTTATTTATCATTCTCATAGTAAGCAGAAGCAGCAGGAAGAGACTTTGTCATTTTTGGGTCTTTTTCTTCCGGTTGGGTTTATGATCGATGCATTGCATCAGCGTTTGAAGCCCGTGCCTGTGATGTGGGATGTGGTGCAGAGCAGATGTGTGCGTTTTATAAGCGGACAACCCTCTCGTGTGTGATTAATAATCATGTCACTAGTTGTTATTGTAGCCTCGAGGCTGTGAATGGTGAGTCGGCCTCCCCAGCTACAATCTTAAACTGTTTTTAAAATAACAATTCAGTCTTTTCTGATAGTTATTATCACATAGACCATGTGTAAAAATAGCATTCTTTTGGTAATTTTACAGTAAATACTGCAATTTGTTTTGCTTATGCTCCAAATTGTGTTTTATGAGCCAGTTGTGTTTCTGGGTTTTGGTTATTCACAGTATGTTTTCAATTTTTGCTGAATAATTGTCTTGAATATCCAAAAAGAAAATCAAAAGCATGTACATGGATTAAAACGTTTATTGAGCTTTTTACGTGCTTGGCACCTGTATTTACATTTTTTTAAATGCCTCAAAAAAAGAATCTTTGTCATTTCCCTTTTTTCACACATTTTTATAACAGATTGGCCTGTAAAATTGTTATACTGCTCAGCACTTAAATACACATCTCTACAACACACCAAAACATACTTTAATTACTCTGTTTTGCTATTGCTTCTTTTCACACAACAACTTTTAAGCTTATGTTATTGATTGCATTCGCCATCTTATATATATGCTAAAAAAACAAACATAATCCACTCAAAAATAGTGATGCCATTCCAGTCTATGAAGATAATGGTTTGACGGTGAAGTTGTGTGGTGGAGTCCTGAATGCTCATGCCTTGTTGGGAGTTTTCAGTTCCTCGGTTAACCTGACCTGTATTTCTCTGACGTGTTGTATTCACCCTACAGCGTCCAGATCCTTCATCTCCTGCATGTAGTGTATGTGGAGCAGCGAGTAATTCTGTGATCTTGTCCAGTTGTCCCCTTCATTTCAGCCAAAACTTCAGACCACTGACCCCTTGACAGTTCGGCACAAGTGAAGTCAAAAGGGATCACAGTGAAGATTGTTTTGCTTACATGATGTCATGACTGCATGGGATTTAAGTCCCTCCCCCCCAAAAATCAAGAATGAGTCGCTTGAAAAGAGTATTGCACCATAACAGATTCACAAATGGTAATCCCTTCTGAACCAGAGCATGTGGGCTCCTAGCTCTCGGTCTTATTACAATCTGTTGAGTTTGTTGTTTCTTTCCTGTCAGAAACAGTAAGAGAGACAGGTTTCTGCCCCAACTATTTGCTTCATTAATACAAAGATAATTAAATAATAGTTTTGACTCCTTCTATAATGCTTTGTATGTGGTAGATTGTCTTTAAAAACAAATGATGTCCTTTTCTGAAAGGTTTGTTTTCAGTACATAAAAAAACAACAACACCGGTTCAACATCAACCCCAAACCGGGATGGGAGATTAGAGATTTGCTTTTCATCTGAAAGACTTAACAAACATTTAGGACCGTGAGGCTCAATCCCAGTTTCTACACCATGTGCATGGACATCTGAGAGGAGGAGCTATATTGACGTCCGTCGCAGGAGCTGCTGCCCTGCTGGCCACCGGTGGTGTTGCCGATCATGTGCATAGTGTCCATGCTTCCGTTGGACAGGTACTGGCGCTCAGCGAAGGCCCCGGCTGGAGACGAAGAGCACAGCAAACCTCCCTGGGGCTTTTCGGGGCTGGCGGCCAAGCGAGGAGAGGTTGGGAAGTTGTATCCGTACAGGTTGTAAGGGTTGTGCAGGGAGAAAGCGTTGTAGGACCCCTGCTGCACGTGGTGGTGGCTCCCGCCGAACATGTGGGCGGAGGAAGGGGAGGATCCGGATGAGGAGGATGAGGCAGAGCCGGAACTTCCTCCGGCCTGCATCACGTACTGAAGCTGTGAGGCCGGGAAGGACCCGAGCTGACCGCCGTAGGCATCCATCTTGCCTCCAGAGCCGCCGCCACTCCCGCCGCCGGTCAGTGAGGCATGAGCACTTCCCTGCATGCCAGCAGCAATCAAGGAGGAAGTCCTCTGTGGCAGGAAGGACTCAGAGGGCTGAGCAGAGCCCACAGCCCCCCCTGCAGCTTGGAGGCGTCCGTAGGAACTGTCGGCCAGGCCGCCATAGCCCTGCAGAGCTGCCATATTGCTGCGAGCGCAGGCTGGGTATTCAGACAGGCCCAGGTTGCAGAGCTGACTTTCCCTGCAGCCCACATTAAAGGTGTTGGGGGCGAGGTGAAAGGTCGGAGGCGAGCAGGAGGGTGACAAGAGGTGAGCCGCACCAGAGGGGGAGGGGGTTCCTGTGCTGGAGGTGGTCGGAGAGGTGCCAGTGCTTCCCCCTGGAAAACACACAGACATAGAGATAGTGAAGTACAGGAAATATTTGACCTTAAATATCCTAAAATAAATAACCTAAAATAAAAAACAAAATCAGTTCCGAGACCAGATTCAGTTGAGTTTGAATCAGTGCAAAAATCATTGAATCATGGCTGATGGTTGTTATTGGGGGAGTTCCCCCCCCCAAAAAAAAATTGGATATGATGGGAAAGTGACATAAACCCCCGCCTGTCTGCCTCTGACCCCCCTATTGAGAGACAAAAAACAAACAGGATTTCTCTGTGGAGATGTATTACAGCCATCATTGCCAAACCTCCATTGTCTCTACCCTGCGGCAGTGCAGGAGAAATGTCTCCGACAACAGGTTGGAATGTATAAATAATCATGTAAGACAAATCCAAGTGTCTTTTTGTGTTCACAGAATAAACCAAGGAATCTTCATTGTCAGGATGTGTCTTTGAAGTTTGAACCTGTGTTGTCAGTAATTGCCAATGGGACAATTTCCCGGTGGTGCACATGCACCGAGTCAGACTACTAAAGCTACATTATGAATTCCCCTCTCACAAATCTAATATACAACTGTGTTGATCCACATGTACATTTTGAAACACCTACTCTAAGAGTAACTGCAGGGCCTTACTCTTTGAAACTGCTGGATATGAGATCATAAGCCAAATAAAAATACATATTGTTGGCATGATAAATATGGCTTCAGTTTTGGCTATGTCTGCTTAACAGAGCCGTTCTCAATAAAAACGCAGAAGACTCTTAGAGTTTAGACATGTACTTTACTGATTCAGAGGAAGGGGAGCTGGCAGAAATCATATCCACTAAGTCTAGCCTTTGAGAGTGAAATGATAGCTGTGGGATATCAATCGCATATTTCTCTATTAATGAGAATTTGGCCAGTGTTCATCTTGCTGTTGGAGAAATTTGATTTGAACCCAGAATGAGGAGGAGGCATAACTAAATAATCCAGTACTCGCTTGGCTGGGGTTCTGATTTTGCACCATATGCCTTCGATAATATTGCTGCAGTGCTCTGCTCGAGAGAAATAAAGAAAGGGGGGGTGAGCAAGGTATATGAGGAAAAAGAGAGAGAAGGACGATAGTTTGGTGATGTCATGTTTTCCTCTGGTTAAAAGGGCTTGAGGTGCTCCAGTGCCGAGGGGGAATAGTTGATTACTTGAAGGGAAAAAGGGTGTCTGGTGCCATAAGGGTAAATACTCTCTTTTTCACACACGCACGCATACAAGCACACACACCAGTGTCCTTTCAGGGTGACACAGGGTTTACTGCAAGGACTTTGATTAAATCCTAATCACTTTGGAGGACTTTAATGATAACAAACACATGTCAGACAAAATACGAAGCGTCACGTCATGCTGACCCCCAGAGGTGACCCAGATAGGGTTGGTAAGGAAACAGTGTTGCTTTTAAAAGTGGCGTGGCCCTTGATATGAACCATGACTAAGACCTTGTGCCGGCCCTGGAGCCGATACAAAGGGAGGTGGCCCGACTGACGCTGACTCGTGTCGCAGAGCTGTCCAAAAGCCACAGGGTTTGTTTAACGATTTTATTTTCAAGGGCTGCGCGTGATGTGAAAAGTTCAGCAGACGCCTTCCGACCTGCCAGGGGAGCAGTGTATGGCCAAGCTCAAATGAAGGACAACCATAGCTGATGTAGTGTGTGGTGATATAGGCAGGGAAAATATGCAGAGGGAGAGTTCAGGTTGGGACAGCACATGCACCAAGGGCATGCTAATGCACTGTGCAGTACTCTCAGAAACTCTTCAGTAATTCATTACTTTACCCTGTTACTAACCTTAAGAAACACTATATGCTGCTATACCATTTTATGTTCATTTGTAATAATTGTTATTGGGATTATAAATCTCAAGAATGATACAAAATGTGAGTATATATAAACAGTGAGAATTATGACATGCCACGGGGGTTCTCAAAGTAGTCGCCAAGAATTCAGATCACATTCAAAATATAGAATAATTTGATTTCTCAGTTATCTAGAACACTGGAAACGATCCAAATCAGCACCTATTCTCATCGTGGCTTTTAGTTTACATTTATTTCTACATGTCAAGAGAAGGCAGTGCTTCAACTTAAATGGGAGTTTTTTAGAGAGGGTAAAATACTTATGTAATGGAGTCAGTGGGCTCTAGTGTGTCTGTTTAATAAAAAAAGTAAGAAAAGTCATAATAAAAATCAAAATTATTTTTCTGGCATATTTTGCCATGCTTATAAAACACTCTGAGTAAAACTATAAGAAATAGCGGTAGCAGTGCTGCTTGCATATCTGGGATCATTTATTTTGGGCGTCGTCAGGTGGAGATCAAATCATCAGTTTTATATGTCCGTCCTTCAACAATAATACCAGGTAGAAAGCCATCAGAGTGAAGACACAGATACCAGTTTCTACTTTATATGGAAGAAATCTGACTCTGACTTTTTGAGCTTTTGTCTTTTACTTTTCTGCACTAAATCAACTACTACTGTACAAAAACACAAAGGAAATTGAATTAGAAGTACATAAGAAAGATTGAGGTGGGGTTTTGAAGTTTGATGTGTTGTTTTCGCCTGTACAGAGAGAGAGTGTGTATTCACACACCTTGCTGTTTTTGCATGTTGGTGAAGTCTTCAAACGTGAGGGTCCTCACAGGAGGTCTCCAAAAAGCATAGGTCTCCATGATCGCCTCCAGGCCAGTCCTGACAAAGACACATACAGAAAAAAATATTTCACAATAGAAAAAGAACAGGAAAATGGGACAATAATGACATCTACATGTGTGTGTCGACCAGATGACATAAACACAGAGAGCGAGAGAGAGAGAGAGAGAGAGAGATTGGTGGAGAGAGGAAGATTTTATTGCGGTTTGTTTTGTATACCACCACATGGCAGGCTCTTGCTTATATCGATGATCTGCTAATGCCCCACGTGCCGGATCACTGCGTGAGCTCTTCTGGCAGCTGGGGTACTACTAGCTGTTCCAAAATCTGGCCTTGTCACCAGAGTGGACCAGGACCCTCAGCCACTGGGCTCTCTGCCCAAAGAGCTTTAACAGGCAGTGTTGTTGTATTTGTTTAGATTATCTTTTTTATTTTGCACAATCTGGTTATTTATTTAATTATTTATTCCTTAACATTCTGTTTTTCTTGTTTAGTTACTAGACTAATGACTAGAACCATTAAAATGGAGCAGGTTTTTACTGTGCACATTAATCTGGTTGACGTTTCATCTTGAATCTGTACACGGTTCTACTTCCTGCTTGATTTACTTCCCTGCACGGCGCTGTGCCCTGTCCTAGGTAAACCAGCGCCCGTCACTGCTCACCGTGTTATTTCAGGGCCACTAACTCCCAGGCCGTGGAAGCTCGTTAGTGCGCCATGCCAATAGGCCGGGCCGTCGCCATCACTGCACTCATTCATACAGTCCCACTGCTGCGGGAGCAAAGCCCAACAAACGAGCTGTATCCCTCTGCTACAGGCCGTAAAGCCAGTTCTCCACCCACCACCATAACTTATAGCTGGGGTAAGTTCTTTATTAAGATGCTATTAAGAAAGTCAGAAAAAGTAACATAAGTTGCTGCTTCATTTGAGGATTAGCAGTGCAGGTCTGACCTTTATATTCATTTTGAATTTCCCCTCAATGTGGATTTACTTGGTAATGTTCCACGGAAAAAAACACAGGCTGTGTTCACACTGCAGTCATTCTACTGCTAAAACCCCAAAACAAGTATGTCAGCTTTTTTGATGACTGTTACTGTTGCTCATATCCGATACTAATATAAACTTGGTAATATTTAGGAGACGGGCCTGGCAGAGCAACAGAAACAAAAGATGTCACACCTGTTTTAATGTTTTCAGCTTCTTGTTTCCAACACGTTTAGTTGCAGCTGCCTTCAACTTTTTGAATTTTGGCGGAATTGACTTCCAATCAAAGAAAGTCATCCTATTTTATTAAAGCATGATACATTTTAAATGAAAGATTAATAGTTATATTTGCAGTGTTTCAAGGGAATTAAACATGCTAATAATGTTATTAGTTAGTTAAAAACACAGATTTCCTGCCTAATCTACATCTAGGTAAACTGTATTATCTTACAGTGCAGATTTTAAATGGTTGGCAGGAAGACATTTACTTAATGGAATCTCAATCTGTTAACTCAAGTTTTTCTTCTTTTAATTGAAGTTCCTATTTTTTACCTTTTTAAACCCAGTTGCACCTCCACTATTAGAAGCCAAACTGCATTTTAAATTTGAATGAAACAAAAATAATTTCCAAACATGCCAGATATGTTGGCACCAGGCAGTTGTGCATAAAATTATTTATATACACGCTGAAAACAGTATTCAATACCCCAAACGTGTAGTTTAGCAAATGAAAGCATGGGAGCATTCAAATTAATTAAGCTGCAAATGCAGATCACAAATTGAGCTCAGTGAGAGTTCTCTTTCCTACACTATTCATTTTTCCTTGGATCTTGTCACACAATTATTCTATCAGTTTATAACTGTTTGACTTGGTTGATATTTGCTGGTGTACACATGACCTAAAAAAGACTACTTGGATCCTGAGGGACATGGCAGCCACACATGGCAACAACTGAAGAAAAAACTAAGCAGGAGAGTTGCAGAAAAGTGACAATAAAACACAATGCGGAGGAAACTAAGCTGTAAATTACATGTTTTTTCTATATGGCTTGCTCATAATGCAAACAAAACTGGCTGGACACTGAAGAGTCTCATTTTTCCACATGTTCGCTAAGATTGAGGTACTGTGTAAGGCCACTGGATCAATTTGTTACAGAAGGAAGTGAAGCGACTTGCCCGCTTGAAAGTATTCCCCCTTCCCACCAAATCAGATTAGTGTTTATTGAGCCCACAAGCTGCACCTGACGCTGATGCCAACATCCAACCACCACCCCCACTGAGACTCCATCTTAATCAATAATGATGTAAGTCAGAAGGCTTATGTGAATCGTTGCTTTCATTTTTATTAAATTCTAATTTATTAAATGTCTCTTTTGATGTTTGATTTGCTCATACTTTTCTTACCAGTTTATTCTTTGAGTGGCTTTCACCTACTGTGACACACACACGCACAGACACACACACACACACACACATACACATATATTTACAGTATACAGTGTACAGTATACAGTATATATATATTTTCTTTTTTTAATAAAATGTGCCAGATAGATAAAACTTTATTATTATTTATGCCCAAATATAAGGCTCATACCAATATTTCAAGATAGCTAAAATTAGATCTGTGCCACATGAAAGGAGAAAAAAGTAAACTTTTAGCTGTAGTGTGCAAACAGTGTGCTAATTTGAACATACAGTTACATTTTATGTTGTTAGTGACGTACAGTATGTGCACAATTAAACCATAATTAGCGAAAGCAGTAGTATGATGGTCGAGGGTCAGAGCTGCTGCTCACTAACATATTCATGAGTGGTCGAAGATTTTTTTTTTTAAAGCAGCTTTACACAGGAAGCGTGACTGAAAAAGACGTTTTAAGGTGACAGAAGCTCTTACTCTTAAAGAAACCAAATCCTAAAAGAGATTTAAAGAGCGGGAATCACGAGCAGTATGTGAGGATAAATTAATTTTCTCTCCCTCCCAAAAAATTTCTCATTCCCCGTTATCTTTTCATCTGTAGCTTTTCTGCAATGAAATTCGAATGCCAGTTCATAAATCAAGCAGTCTATTGTTTGAAAACCAAAAAAAGATGTTTCAAATATCTGTGTGCCAATAATGCAGACCAGATGGAGGGGGCTGCTTTCATGTGCGGAGGGGTCTGGTGGTTCAGTACACCCGCCCCTCTCCTTCCTCCTCTCCTCCACAAATGTTATATATGATAATTCAGAGACTGAGAGAAAGACAAAATGAGAGAAAAATTAAGAGAGAGAAGAGAGAGAGAGAGACGGAGAGAGGGAGGAAAGGCGGGAGGAGAGGAAGAGAGTGAGGTGGAAACCCGGGTACGGAAGAAACAGCGAACATATGTACAAACATATTTAATAATTAAGCTTATATAATTAAGCAAGCACAAGCTCAAAAAGCTGTGATGATCACAAACATTATTCATGATTGCCACAATGTTATCAGCCAATAGAAGTGCTCTCTTTGGATGACATCAGCACACCGGTAGTGACAACACAGCTGATGCAACAGCTGACAGAGCAATGAAAGGGTCTGGTGAGTCAGGTGTGTGTATGTGTATGTGTGTGTGTGTGTGTGTGTGTGTGTGTGTGTGTGTGTGTGTTTGTGTGTGTGTGTGTGTGTGTGCGTGCGTGCGTGCGTGCGTGTTTGTGTGCATGTGTGCATGTGTGTGTTGCTTCCTGTCTTTTTGATGATTGAGTGACAGGAAGAGGAGGGCTAAGATATAAAATGGCTCTTACATAAACCTGTGTAATTTCATTAAAACGTCTAGACGTCTCGGGCTAAATTTAGTTGAAAGTGCATGTTTTAGACAGTTACGCTATTGTTTCATCAAGATTTTAATGGGTTTATTTCAGTCTGCAGCAGCTCCAAAATATGTGTTGAAATCTTTATTTTTTTAGTTTTATGTAACTACACGTAAAAAAAGAAATGTTTTTACCTTGAAGGGAGGGATAATGGATCCATGAACAGCTCACTGTACATGTTGCAGACACATAAAATATAATGATTATATTCTTTAACCAGGAAGGGATGTGTGTGTCAACAGTACAAATTCAACAGAGCCTTTTCGTCAGGTGAAAAAGTTGGCTAATAATTTACAGTTGAAATTAAAGGCGGATGCATACTTGTATGTTAGCAGTGTAGCAATGGTACATAGCTACATCATTAGTCAAAACTGACCGGCACATTGACAAAAATGTAAATACAAATTGGAAACCACGTTGAAATAATAACTGTGATAGGTCAGTGTGGGCTGCTTGTATTTGTCTCAGATGCTGCTAAAGATGACAATGTACAATGCATCTGTTATGTGATGTGGAGGTAAAACAACAATCAAAGGGTGAAATGTGACAGTGATCTGACAAATTCATTCCTACTTCCAGTTTCTACATGTTCATGCATCAACAGTGTTATTAGCATTTTGAGCCTTTGTGCACATTTCATGAGTTGAACGAGACACAGATAGAAGTAAGGTGTACCAGCGACTCTGGCTGTCTGTGTTGCAGCTCTGAAGAGTTCCTCTCTTGGCAACAGACAAAAACAGCTGTTTTCATATAGAGCAGCATATGGTACTAAGTGCTATCTTCAGACCATTATTTCCATATTAAAGTCACACATATAAAATATTACAGACTTTTTGTGGGATAATTTGAAACACACTAACGGGCTGCTCAGTTGGTGAATGGATGCTGTGAACGCGTACCTGTTTCTCCCAGAGTCCCTGAAGCCTTTGGCAAACGGGTTGCGGTCGATCTTTAGTCTGGTGATCTGCAGATAACAAGAACACGGAGAGGAGATGTTTGAGGAGGAGATTACTGCATCTTAAAATGAATTTGTGTTTGACACCTTTTTAAACTCAAATACGCCAACATTTCTGTGCTATTTCGCAATAATAATAATAATAAAAGCTGGTGATCCTTTGTTTTTTCCTTTGTTTGTTCTAATCTGGAAGAAGGTTCATAACATGCAATGTAGTTTTGCCAATTAGTGTCATTTCAAAATAGAAGAAAAAAACAGAAATGGTTGCATTTTGGTCATTTTGAGAAAGGCTCCTCCTGAGGGGATAAGTTCCAGGGAGACAATGCCATCCTCAATGTAGTTCAAAGGTTGAGGTTAGAAATCTTCGTTAAGGCTGACACTCTATATTTATTTTACTTTGGCTTTTAAAATAGGCTTCTGAATTTGATCATATTTATACAGAAAGTTGTGGTGAAACATTCTCCACATCAACCAGAAAGAAAGATGTTGCGAATTTTAATTAAATTCCAGAGATTTCAAAATTGCAAAAATAAAATAAAACAAGAGCTACTTACCTGCTGGTTCTGATAGGCAGTGACGGTGGTGAAGACGGTCTCAGGGAAGCTGAAAGTCTTGACTCCCTCCCCGCTGGGCACTGGCTTGTTTTGAGACAGTTCGCTGCTGAAATCCTTCCTGATGACATGAACGCGAGGCTGATACTTGTGCATGGAATGGAGGATGATCTGAAAATGTGAAAGGAAAGAAGGTGAAGCACAGCTAACATTGTCATACAAATATTTCTTGTACAAATGGTGACGGGCATCTTCCAAATTGAGACCATTTTGCCAATCATTACTGTCTTTAATCCTTTTCAAGTGGTAGCCTCAAAACATCCCAATCTCAATTTCAATAAATCTGTCTTTGCTTGAAACACATACAAAATAACCAGAGACAACATATGATGTGTAGTTTCTAATATTTCTTTAATGTATCAAATTTAAGTATAAAAAAAGAGCTCCAATTTTTCATCATGTTTCAGGATTTGGCATGTAGTTGTGAGGGATTAGGGGCTAGGGAGGGAATTTGGTGAATGAAGACCCTCATAGCGGTAGTGGAATATCACAAATCAGTATGTGCGAGTGGGGCGTGTGCCTCTAAACTTTCCAAAACACAAAACTTTAAGTCTCAGCCTTGCCAACGTTCTTCTCTGCAAACACATAATACATGCAAGTCCTTTATAACATCAATTAGCATGACTGCTCCTCTATCCAGGCTACGTGACATTAAGAGGAAACCGAGTTCACACTGCGATGACGCTCGCCGGAGGGCTGAGGATTATTTCACAGCGGAGCAGAGGCGTCAGACGGCGTCAGACGGCGTTGGCCCCAGCCTCGCCTTGGGGCCTCGGTCTGCTCTTGATTAATCTGAGAGTGAGAAAATCTACCCAGAGCCAAACACCCTCGACCCCCCCACCCCCTCACCCACCCAACTCTGCTACAACAGAGGGGGTCATTTCAAACCAGGGCTTCGAGGGAGAATGGTTCTGGATATCAGAGACACTACATTTAATGTTACACACCTCAAATAGGCTGCTGCCTTGATGGTAATGCTAATAATCCACAATCCTCATTTTTGTCTTTTTCTTTGTGTGCTCAGTACAATGCGCTAAAAATAGGGTTTTTTCAAAAGAAATGAATGTCTTCAGGCTACAGTTTTACAAGAAAGAGAAGAAATACTTTCAAATGGTGTGGGTTGTTTTCCTGCAGCTGTTCTTTCAATTGGTAAAACTGTATTTTTTTAAATGGAAATTACAGAACTAAAGTAGACCGGAAGATCACAAGTAAACGTCTTTATATCCTTTGCACCACGATCATTTTATTATTATGTGCAAATAAAAGGGAAGCCCAATTTTTACAGGATGCAGATTTGCATTGCTGTAGCCGTAAGTGCTCATGCAAACTCCAGTTATTTTTTCTATTTATTTGAATCTTTTGCTGCTAAGAGGAAAAGCACAACACCTCACTTCCTGTGTATCAGGTGACTTTTGCCACAAAAGCGCTACAAGGCAAAAGGCATTTAAAAGGAAAATATAAAAGCTCTTATGAAGTGGATAATCACAGTCATATTTTAGCAATAGAGATTTTAAAATAGACACACACACACACACACACACACACACTCAGAAAAACAGCTGCTTTTTGGCCGAGAGCAGCCATGCTTCTCGTCCTCAGTCCGCCTGAGGTCATGTAAAGTCAAAGCAGAACTCAGAACAAACGACTCAGAGTGCAGCCAGAGGACATCAGCTGACCGTTGTTCACGCTCAAAAACAATTAGGCTTAATAAGTGATGTTTTCATTTTCATGGTAGGTAATGATGTCTTTTCACCTCCCTTTGAAAATCCTCTGAACATACACCCCCAAGAGACAGCAACACATCCCGAATGTCACAGATGTATCTCCATAGAGTCAAATCAAATCACATTTTGTTTATGAAGAACATTTCAAACACAGTTAAAAACACTTTAAGGACCATGACAATTCAACGATCAAAGCAACATCATTATTTCATCAGTGACATTGTGTTACAGCCAAGAACAAAGAGGACTCTCACCAGTGGTACTGACTGTATGTAAGCAGGGCTACAATACATCACATACAGTATAATACTGCAGTTATGTGAAAAAACTGCATCTCTGAAGGGTCAGAAAAAAATGTTCAAAGCAGACTTTGTAGAAAATTGATCTCACAAAACAGCATTGAGACATTACAATGCCACGGATCGTTAACAACAAAGCAACTATGTTTTGGCCAGTCCAGCCTGCTTTAGTGTTTTATTAGGTTTTCCCATAGACCAGCAGGGACAGACAGGAAATGGGCGACAGACAAGTGAGTGACAGCTTGAGGCCGATCTGGACCCACGAGGTAGAAGCCCGAGGCTAACGAGTCAGGCCAGCCACCGAGGCGTCCCAAAAACGTTTAAAGTGCTGTTGGTTTTACAGTACTGTTTGATGCCCTCTGTGTACGAATGACATAAAGCCGCTTGAATGTTTTTCAGTTGATGTATGAAAGAAGACATAAAGTCACAGATGTTGCCTAAAGCAACTGAGTTTTGACTTTTCCCTTTAAACTCAGTGATACATTGGTAAAATACTCCATATGTGAGAAATTTCATGATTTTTATGTACGTATTATTCAAGTGCAGAACTATTACCACAATGGTATATTTTACTTTATTATATACATGTTGGCTGATATTATCTAGCTAATCGATATGTGTCTTCCATTCAGCTGTGTTGTATTTTTATCCGTGTTGATTTTAATTTGTCCCGTGTTGAGATAAAGTGCTTTTTTTAAACATAAAATAAAATTTCACAGATTATCAACTTTATCTTATATTATTATGTGTCATGTCTTTTAAACTTGATTTGTATGTCGAATTTGAATCTGCAAAGGAACTTCTTAATTTCTTCTGGATTGTTATGGAGTAGAAGTATAAAGTAAATTGAAATAATTAAAGGCACTAAACCACTTGTGGTCCTACATAAACATGCAATTATCCGGCAAATTTAGAACAGTTTTATTGGACCATGCACTTGAGAGATTTCTGTTTTGTGTGTGATGCCATCATGCACCAATCAAGATTGATTAACACCCAAAGATGTTTTTCTAACTTTACATTTGGATGTTGCTTATTTAGTCATGACTATTTACTGTATTTACTTCTTCTTTTTGGAGCTTCATAGAGTGCAAGTACCGATTTCTCTGCTTTTTTGCACACAAAAGCTTGCTCACTGACAAACTATTGAACTGACAACGGATTTTACGTTGTACAATGCAGTCAATGGTTAAACCTGCAAACCTCATCCCACAATCACAAACTGGTGGAGGCCCCGTTTATCAGCTGCGCCGTCTCAGACATAATAAATATTGTTGTTTCTCCTAGACTCTGCTTCTGTTCTGCGCCGTGACGTCTGATGATTCACGACATGTATGGTGTCTGTTTCCGATGAGGCAGACATTTCACGATACCACAAGTCAGGAGGATGAGCGAGAAGTGGTGAGGTTTCCCACACAGGGAGCCCCGAAGTTAATTTCCTTTGGCATCGTAAACCCCCTCCAGGGAAACAAAAGCCCTTAAACGGAGCAGCAGGAAAGGAAAGACAACCTCCCCTCACCCTGCATGTGAATCCTCGCCCACTAACAATCCATATGGTATTACATTTGTCACCACTGAGCTGATGGGATCATCTGCAGAGCTGTGACAGAGCAGCCCCCCACGCAGCTCTCTACGCTAAACTGGCCGCCGCCATTTTGTTAATGCACTGGAAACATCACTACACAGCTTTTCTAATAATCTGGCATCTCGACACTAATGGTGAGCTCTGGGAGGAAAATTGATTTGCAGCAGTATCTGCAAATATCAAAGCCTCTGAAATAGCTTGACATTCACAACAGGTGGCATTGTGCCATCTTCCACTGTGTCAACATCCAAGAAAGAGTTGAGACACTGCTGCATTTGCTATTAAATCAATTCGCTGTAATTTCCACAAAAGACTGAATTAAACCAAAATTAGTGCTCTGAGTAACTTTACACATTTCCCGGAAAATGATACAAAGGGTGCTTTGAGTTATGAGGTTCAAGTTCTCTCAAAGTTGCCATTTTTCAGACTTGTATGGTTTGTAAATGATATTCTTTGAAGAAGTTTAGTGTTATTCTTTATAACGGCCATTTGAGGAGAAATATTTAGTGACACTAAAGTGCAGCACATTGTGTTCTCATTATCGACACAGAATTACATCATAGCTTTAAATCAAGTCTAATTGGAGTTGTTGATAAAAAAAAATAAAAAAATGAGACATTGAGTTAAAATGTGTTTAGCTGTTGTCTTTAAACTGCGTTTATCAATTTCTGGCCACTAGGCGGCAAAATAACATCAAACCAAGCAGACAGCCAGCATGTCATTGGGCTTTTAAGATTGTTATTGCTAACATGTGTGCAAAAGGTTACATCCTTCAAACATTAGGTAACGCAACTTTAGTGTCCATTTGGAGTTGTGTTTCTTCCCGCCAAATTAATTCAAGCTCAATATGCATTACTCTTTTCTGGTCCAATTTCCACCAACTCGTGAGAATAGTAACTCGGCCTTTAGGTTAAGCTACCCACACATGATATGTGGAAAAACCATTTTGCTTCGGCCGTTCTGTTATTTCCTATGTGGAGAGCGATGGCGCCCAACTACTGCGCTACCCCTGGCATCGCGCACCGCACGGATTTGCTGCTTGCACTCAAAGTTCAAATTTTTTTTATTGAATTATTATTTTAACTTTGACCTTTCGAAAGCACAACCAATGAGATAACAGCATGTTGGGAAAAAGCTTCCTTGCCAACATTGATAATGAATACTTGCGCTGAGCCTTGCTCTCTGCGCATTGCTCTACCTAGAGCAAATTGCCAATCATGTGTAGGCGGCTTCAGACACTAGTCATTCAGTGACTTTACAGAGGGTTTATCAGAGCGTTTGTGTTGGTGACACTTTACAGTAGGGGTTGCAGGGCTGCTGCACAAATTACTGTTGTTTTACAGTTTTGTAATTTTTAATATAACTTATTTTAACATTTAGCTAAGTATTTTCTTAGCTTTAATTGTAAGTTTGAACATAAGGAGCCAATCAAAGTTAATAATCAAAAGCTAATACAGTTTTCTTCCACCTAATATTTCCTCTTTCCTGTTTCTAACTATAGAGAAAAGCTCAAATAAGGGACTCACTTTAGCTTTCTTCCCACTTGCTGATTATACATGAGGACGGCAGTAAATCCAACAAATTGTGGTCTAACTTGTTGCATTACAGTTAAATATTTCACCTATGAAATCCACATTACACATTTAGAGCAGCCAAGAACCAATAAGAGACTTACTTTAGCTCACCACCTCTGTTACTGAATGGCTTCAGGCAAGGCAGTAAATCAGGCAGATTGTGGTCAGACTTTAACTTTAGCTCAGTAGTGTGGCTGCTGGAGCGTACTACAAATCAAATTCAATCCTTAAGTACCGTATACGAAACTGTTTCATTATAAAATGCTATACAGAGCCATGGAGGAAATTAATATTATATAATAAAACACGGGCACAGGTTCAAATCCCAGACTTCTAATGTCTCTCCACGCTAATCCTCAAACCTAATAATATTCAGTCAGGGTGGACCGTCTTCAAAAAGAAAGTGTGGGAGGGCAGAATGTAGCAGAGCAGAGTGTCATGTATTGCAGAAAATCAGTCTACTGGCTCCGTGACTCATGAAAGCATGAAGTCCGTGAAGTACCGTGTCAACTTTCCTTTCAAGCAAACGCATCAAAAACATTTCAATCCAAAAAACTGCCTTGCAGCAACAGTGCATTTTTTCTGTAAGCACCGTGGAGGACAAAAATAGAGCTAATATGTCGCAGATTTGTGAGCTGCATAAAACCCCACAATCAGCATTAAACATGAAATATATAACTACATTAACTTCTTTGAAAATATTCTTTTGTCTCACTGTATTTTTTCTTTGGATCATGTGGGCAATATCAGAATTAAGAGTGCATGAACAAGCAACACAAGCAGAGGAAGGTAAGTATAAAATATGATGAAGACTTTGAATTGTTCATTTGTTGCTGTTTATGTGTTAATATGTGGATCCACAATGTTGAACTATGCCTCACACAATTGTTTACGATGCAATACAAAAGTGTGACTAAATACTTTACAATGTGAAAAAACATTAATCCATCACTTTTGTTCTACTGTCATTATAAGACTCCTATTTCATATTAACATGGAGGTCTTTATAGAATGCTTTAAATGTCTAAATGCGGTCTTTAGACGTAAAGACTAGTCTCGTGTTGACAGACCTTCCTCCACAGCGCTGCGGAGGAGGGTCTGCCGAGTCGATACAGCATTCTGAGACGAGAGAATTACGTGCTACGGTTTATTGTCATTTCTTTAAACCAAACACAATCGTCTTGGGTGGTGCAAAGCACAGAATGGAGCCCCTGGGCTGCTTCAAAATAGCCTCGGGAAGGCATTTGTATGGGTGGAACATGTGAACGTTTAAAAGTTGTTTTAGTCGTGCAACAGAAAACTCAGATTGGACAGATAGTCTAGCTAACTGTCTGGATTTACCCTGTAGAGATTTGAGGAGCAGTTAATCATAGTCCTCAGAAATCAACAGGAGCTTAAAATGCCAACGCAAAGGAAGCGAAAGGTGACAGAAATCCAGCAGAAATAAAAGTCATTCGGCGGAACTTCCAACGGCACCTTAACAATCCTGGAAGTGGAACGTCGTGGACATAGACTATAGACACAAAGATGCCCAAACAAAATGTTTACAGCGTTTAAAGCGTAAAAGCATTCAGCAGCGATGTGGGGCAGATAAAGAGAAGAGGTCCCTTACGTGTCCCTGGTCGTCCAGCTCGTTGTTGGTGAGTTTGAGCTTGTCGAAACTAACCACCTGCCTCATCCAGGTGTCTCCTGAGGCCAGAGAGTCTGGGTGGATGTAGGCCCGTGGAGGCACTGGGGAGTCAGCATTTCCTGCCACCATCCACTTGGAGCTGTGGTACACATACCTGGAAGACAAGACGGGGAAACAGGCTTCAGCACCAACACACCGGCTGCAACAAGAATCCAGCAACTGAAGAGAAATAACTCAATTTATTTGATTCTCAGCAGAAGAAAAGTAGATGTTCAGTATCTGTGACCTGCACGAAAAAACATTTAAACCTTTGAATAGATTAAAATATAAACATGAATGAATTCATTAATTGTGCTTTATGTTTTGGCATCTCTTCTTTTCAGATACAGAAAGTGAAGATCAAAAATCTGGTCACACATAACAAATGAAAAGCCTCACAGATTTCCTTTCGTTTTTGTTTTGCATAGTAAACATGTTGTTTGCAGTTTTACTATATAATATAGGATAGGTACAACATAAATGAATGATTTGGAAGAATGGGATTATTTCATGCTAGTACAAAACAAATGTGTAAAATAAAACTTGTAAGGACAGAAATTCCGTGTAATGAGGTTGGTTGGGGTGGTGAATGGGTCAAACACAGGACTTTTACCCAGGAGACCGGGGTTTGTCTCCTTTGTGGCACCTTTCCCAAACAGTTCTGCTCTTCCCGCGTGTCACAGAAGTGTAAGCCCACCCACAACCTTTTCCTAAACCCAACCATCCCGTTCCCGCATGTCACGGAAACGTAAGCCCACCCACGACCTTTTCCTTAACATAACAGCGTCAAAAGCGACCAAGCGTGTTTAGATAAGATGCTAAAGGAGACTTATAGCATCAATAACAACAACAAAGGTACTTGATCAAGCGTCCGTATTTTACAAGATGGGAGTGAGAATGAGTTGAAATAACACAGGTATTTCACAAATTGCGGAACGGTCTGTGAGAGCCGTGTGGAGGCAATCCCAGCCTGCTGTTTGTTTCAGTATTTCGAGTACAGCGCCTCTAATGTTAGGGTGAACAATGTTTACTGTACAATGGTGCTTTTGCTTAATTTCATCCTAGACGTTCATTCTTTTGCAGAAAGATCGACCAAACTGTCTTTTTGCATTCCGATTGTGTTGGTGAAAAACAACGACATGCTGTATCACTCTGATTTCTTATGCCAGCCCTGTTCTTATTCCATAGAAGGTTACTATAAAGGCTGTTCCGCTGAGAAAACTAACTCAAAACACTCAGCCGCGTTGCCACAACAGCCAGCTTTAAGATCTCATCTGGTGTATCTTCACTGTGCTTGAAATTTCTAAGAGCAACATAAAATACTTCTATGCAGTCACACACACACAGCTGCATAGTTTCAATTAAGAAAAGCCATAATATTTGATGATATTGTGTGTGAGTTTGGGGCGTCCCGCTCATTAAACAGCAGGGAGAGAGAAGAAAGGAAGGGAGAGAATGAGCGAGAGAAAGAGAAAGAGAGAAAGAGAGAGAGAGAGAGAGAGAGAGAGAGAGAGAGAAAGAGAAAGAGAAAGAGAAAGAGAAAGAGAAAGAGAAAGAGAAAGAGAAAGAGAAAGAGAAAGAGAAAGAGAGCAATAGACCTTTACTCTCAAGTCCACAAACCACCAGTCAACACTGAAAGCACTGTTTAAAAACTAGAACATAGGAAAAGACAACATGAAAAGGGAAAGAAAGGATGGAAGGAGGGAATAAAATGTAAGAAAGGATAAAATAAAGAAGAAAAGAAAGAAATGCATGAAGAGAAGATGTGCAGCAAGACAAAGGAAGTCAGACAGAGTGATCAAGAGGTATAAAGAAAGTAAATAAAAAGAAAATAAGTGAGATAAAGTCAATGGAAATATTCTTAAAAGAAAGGTAGGGTGAGGTGGGAGAGAGAGATACACATAACAGGAGAGTGAGGTTGAGATTAAGTGGAGGAGAGCGAGTGTGAAGCACAGCTGTTTGCCTTTAGTTCTGGCCCCGCGCTGCGTTGAAAGTGTTTTATCTGCAGCGTGTCTGCCAATGTCATCACTCACTGCTGAAACATGGACAAAACTCCTATTCGGTCCTTTTGTCATGGCCTCAAACAAACACACACACACACACACACACACACACACACACACACAAAAAGTGCATTCAAACAAAAACAAAACATCTCAGCCTTTGCCCCACAAAACACACAGCTCACACATACACAGGCTATTTTAAAAGCCTCTGGGGCGTTTCCAGGGATGTTGTCATAAGCACCCTCTTACCGCCAAATTGGAGGTATATTTAGTTATACTGTATGTGACTGATTAGCTTCATATGTTCCTACCTTACATTTATTATCAAATATACCTGATTACACTGATTAGACCTGATAAGAAATTGTCCATTAGAGGTGTTCAAGTCCGCCCGACTCCCAAAATCCATCAAATAATCATGTCTCATGTTCATACTTTCTACTCATTTGTCTGGTCAATAATAATGATAATAATAATAACAATAATAATAACAATCCATTGGAGCGCTTTTCAAAGTCCTAAAATACGCTTTACACAGGATAAAACTCCAAATGATCAGTAAATATTTAAATAAAGACAATAAGCGTAAGAGGGCCATTTTTGGAATGCTGGCAGTATGGGGGTATTTTTGATGTGGTTAGGGAGTGGGTTCCACTGAGAGGGGAGGGGCGACCAAGAAAACGCCTCTGTCTGTTACACGGAGCTTGGTCCTGAAGATCTGCATCAGCCACCCAAAGGTGATTTGAATGGCCAAACCTTAGATTTAGTTGGACAGAACACAAAAACACATGATCCTCCAGAAAAATGAGATACACATGCTCCATTAGTAGACACTCAACTGTTTATTATTATAATTTTTGCATCTATAAAAAGGCAACACATTGCATTGTGGGATTTGATGCTTTCATCCATCCACCTTCACCTAATTTCACCATTGACAACTTTATTCATATTAGTGTACTCTCTGTGTGCTTTGTAGCCACAGAAACAATAAAATAACTCTCTTGGAGAAGTAATATACTCCTAAAGAGGTTTTGAATGTTGGACTAGTTAAAACCCAATCAATTTTAATCTGTTTTTTTTTTTAAGCGGTTTGGACTTTGTACACCAGACACAAACTGTAGGCTGCATCTGCAAAGGATCTTTGTTAACAACCTAATGTAAATGCTCTCTACAACCACACAACCACAGTAGTTTTCCCGTTGCCTGTCCTGTTTGTTATAAGTAGTCAACACAGGAAACCAGTTTTCACCAGATTTCCATGATTGAGCAAGAAGTCTTCAGATGTCTTATTGTTTTGTTATTTGTGCAAATAAAGAATAAAACTAAACAACTCAACAGCCCTTTTTGGTATACATACTGTATCTGCTGTCTCAACTAAGCCCCATATTGACATGTTTTTTCTGCATTTCCCACAAGTTATGGTGTGGCTGTTACTGAGACATAACTTTACGTAGCTCTGTTTGTTCTTCTGTTTGTCCAGTAAGACATAGAAGCTGCTGTTAGTCATACTGAGATTATTTCAAAGCGACCTGGAAATACGAAACACACACTTCCTGTGTGTGAGGAGAGAGTGTCCATGCAGCGAGTGTTAAGTTATAGGAACAGGTTAGCTCAGCTAATATATCTCAATATCAAAGCGTACTCTCAAGGGGGTTTAAAATCTATGTTTAGGATAAGTAAAAACTCCGCCCATAAAGTCCTGTTACTAACAAGATATTTACCTTAAAACATTAAAATGTAAATTAGGCATTTATTAACATCAAAATGTCTTTTCTTTCTGTTAAATGGTGACGTACAAGGCAATAAACTACAAAAACAAAAAAGAACACTTAAACAACCTACTTGTTTTACTATATCTAATACCAAGCACACACCTCTACATCTGACTTTTGACCTCCACACACACACACACACACACACACACACACACACACACACACACACACACACACACACACACACACACACACACACACACATACACACACACACACAAACACACGCACACACACACACAAGGCAAGGGTGCCAGGCATTTCTGTAATTTCCTGTTTGGAGTACTGTTTAGGGTTTCGCTCAGCGTAGCAGGGAAAGTGTTAAAGAAGGAGGAAACTTTAGCCCCAAACAGGACTGGAAATCTGATTAGTCCCCCTGCTTTCATCTTTCATAAATCTGCCATCTGGTATCGGCACGATCAATAAAGACTGGACTTTATGTGACACCCTTACTGGACAGATGGGGGAAGGAGGGGGTCCTTTCCCTTCTCAGCCAACACCAAACCCCACAGCTGACAAAAGCAAACTGCAATGCACACACTCTGAGTCCCTCCTTCTTTCGCTCACATACACACTGTTACACCGACCGGGATAAACACACCGAAACACACCAATCAAGAGTAAAAACTGGTTGTCAATATGTGTGTGAGTGTGTGAGTGTGTGTGTGCATTCTTAGCTCATCACAGGTATACTGTCACATGGACAGGCATGCACTTAAAAAAAAAACATACACACAAACACACACACGTCAAACCCAGGCTGTATATTGGGATAGTGTGCTGAAAGAGTAAATATTGCTATTGAATTACCATTCAGGGTTGACTGGTGTGTAGGTTCTGAGTTTTTAAATGAAGACTAACATCTTTATGTAAGCATGTGAGCGTGTCTGTATGTGTATGTGTGATGGTGTGTTTGTGTGTGTGTGCATGTGTGTGTCTGTTCCTGGATTCTTTTACTTACCAAATGTTTTCACAAAGATCAATTTTGCCAGTTCTTGCTTCTACATGAAACCAAATTCAGACTGTGATTAGTGGTTGGAAAATTAAGGTTAAAATAAAGTTAGGATGAAATTGATTTAAGGTGGCAATTGTCTTCACAAGTATAGTATAGTATTATTGGCCATGGGTGTGTGTGTTTCCAAGCTCTTTATCCCTTAAAAAATATATTGTTATTGTCCTTGCGTACCTTTGTGTATATTTAATCTTCTAGTTCCACATTAACAAAGACAAAAAGAAAAAAAAGTCCTATTTATCTAAGTTTCCTGGACGAAGGTTGGAATTAGGATGAGGTTTATGCCAGGGCAAATTTACCAATTTGGGTTGCATGCAAAATCTACTTAGCGTTTGGGGCTCAAACCCCGTGTTTTTGTGTGTTTTTTAAATTTATGTTGTGTTTTTAATTATGTGTGCTTACCCAGGTGCATGTTAGTTCTTCTTTTTTGTATGAGGACCAAAATACTCATAAGTGACAACATTTTTCCAGTTCTCATATCTATACAAGGTCTTTTTCACTGATTAGATTATGGGTAGGATTAGGTTTAAGGTTTAGGGTTAGGGTTACAGAAAAGATGATTTAGGGATAAAAAAAATGGCGTTTAACATTAGATTTGGGCTAGGGTTAAGGTAAAGGTTAGTGTGTGTGTGTGTGTGTGTGTGTGTGTGTGTGTGTGTGTGTGTGCGTGTGTGGGCGTATGCATGCATGCTTGCGTGTGTGTGTTAAACAGCACTGAGACGTGCTCTGACACACAGTTGAAAGAAAGAATGTTTGAGGAGCCAGATTCAGCAGCTTGAGAGCTTGGAGTGACCCAAAGACTGTCCACATTAAAGCGTTGTAATATATGGAGATTTAATGAGCTTGGTACAGATGAGACGTTCCTAAAGAGAGGCAGGGAGCCCAAGTCAAGCAACTAGATTCCAATAAAGACCATATTTCCAGACCCTCAAACTCCCCAGGCCTGTGAGACACACCAGTGACAGATCCCAGCTCAGTTTGCAAAGGACTGTGGTAAATTCCCCAGCCAGGAAGAAAATCCTATTTAATTTTACAAGATCCTCTTGCCTCTAAAAGTCCTGCATGATGTCTTGGTTTGCTGGTGGGAGAGCGGGAGAGGCGGTAGGGCAGAACGTCTGCTACGCTCTGGTGGAAAACTTTTCATTAATAAACAACGATACATAAAATGTAGGCTCAAACCCAAATACACACATGGCAGAAGTCCCTTTATTTATGTTCATTGTTTGTTTTTATGCAGACAAACTAGTTTTCTTTCTTCAGAAATAAATCTGACTTGACATGAGGGAGAAGAGCCCTTTCTCTGTTTCCATCTGAGATGACAGGGTTTTGTTTTGCAAAGACAGAGGGTGTATCTGTGGCATGCTCAGCCATTAATCAAATATTCACAGTCACATAGCATGCATGAAAACAAAACTAACTCCCTGTAAACATGTTTTATGTCATTGGACTTTCTGTTTTAAAATATGCTCACCAGCTGCAAAGAAAGGCCTTTAAAACACTGCTGGTACATTTGATACACTACTGAGAACACACACGATTCACCTGAACCTGATAAACAACTTTGTTTAAAGGTCTCATGACATGGTGCTTTTTCAATGCTTTTATAGACCTTAGTGGTCCCTTAATACCATATCTGAAGTCTCTTTTCTGAAATTCAGCCATGGTGCAGAAGTACAGCCACTAGAGCCAGTCCCACAATGAGCCTTCCTTTTTTTTGGGGGGGGGGGGGCCTTGACCAACTGCCACTTTGCTCAGAGCACTGAGAACACTGAGAAATAGAGAGAGAGAGAGTTGTGCAGAGCTGACAGTCTTAATTAGCTTTGTAGCAATTAATTTGGCAATGGCTTGAATGTAACGGACGTCAGCCTTGTCCTTTCAGGTTAATACTTCCCAGCTTTTCTAAATGAGTTTAATCTGTCTGATTCACTGTTCCATGGTAGTCTAAATGCTGTTTCGCAACCATATATTTCAAATATCAGCACAAAAAACTCCTGGCAGCTTTAATACAAAAATAGCAGCATCAGCTTTTAGAAGCTCTTTACTGCTCAAACTCTGTTTTAAATGCAATGAGGCAGCCCTGGGTTATTTGCCACATTATCACTTCGTCCCACAGGAACAGCCTGTATCTGCATCAGCATTTATAAAACCGAAATGCAACTGCTGGACTCGCAGGTAAACCTTTAACCCATTTCTCTCATAATCATCTTCATCATCTCACTTCTTCATTTCTGTCAATAGTCAATAATAAATAACTTTAAAAACCATATTGAACCATAAAGGTAACCATATACGGCCATAGTCAACCATAACAGCAGCAGGTATACGTGCACCATCGCAAATCCTTTTTCCATCTCAACATCTTTTTTTCCCATTTCCGTCATTAGACTGAATGTTGAGAGTTATCCTATTTGCAGCCTCTGGCTCTGCTGCTCTGCCAGTGGGATGATGAATACATTTCAATCTCCTCTCTCTGGCTCTGACTTCTGGGACTTCTATGGTGCGCCAGGATATCAGTCTTATTACATATCCAGAGAGATCCATCATACACAAGCCCTACTCCAGCACATGCACACTTCAATCACTCTTGATTCACTTCACTGATGCAAATGATGGGGAGTAACTACTTTCCCTGTGTTGCCAAGAAGAAGAAGAAGAAGAAGAAGAAAAAGAAGAACAAGAAGACGATAGATACAACTCTCGTAGCAGTTATTAAAAATCTGAAATATTATGCTGTTTTGTTCAGTCCAAATTCTGTTACGTATGACTCTCTAACATGAGAAATGGCATGAACAATGAGAAAAATCCAACAAGGTCATAATGTTTATGCTCGGATTGACATTTGAGAATCCTCCAGGAAAAAATAAAACTGTTTTTTGCTCCAGCTGTAGCAGCGGCAGAAGTGGGGAATCGTTCATGCATTTGCAGATACAACGGTGCGTGTGCATATTATGTACAGCTGTGCATTTGTTAAACTTTCCGGGGACTCAAGTAGCCAAATGCTTTTCAAAGCAGCGTATGTACATTTCTTTTATGTCTACTACGAAGAAATGCCATTACTCAGCGTTTTTTCAGCAATTTAATTCTTGTCCCGGCTAAGAAGCATCTGAAACAGCATTAAGACCATCATGGAACATTAAAGTCTCCAATGGCACCCAAAAGAATCAACTCATTTTGGTTTAGCAGGTGTTTGGTAGAGAAACTCTGAGATAGATTTCTGCGATTGAAAGGGCCGTAAAATGGTGAGGAACATAAATACAATGTGCAAAGATAATAATGTCTCTCTGTTCTGGACGACAACAACTAGCTGATGTCTGGTATGTCAGCACAGGCATTCACTTCCATTTATGTTTTTGTGTGAAAGGAAGGTTTTTGTGACAGAAGTCCCGCACACTGTCCATTACGCCATGCAAACCCTTTATTTCACAACGCTGCGGTGACACAGACCTCCCTCAGGTGAATTTAGTAAAGCAAGGCTTGATGGACTGTGTGCGGGACTTCTTTAACAAACATTGCTGGTAACCTTTGCATTTTCCGACAATACCAGCCCCTGAAAAGAGGTGTACGAAAGCGCTTTTGAATGGAATTGTGTAAGGAAGGTACCTGTATCTCTTGTTGTCCACCGGCACAATGTCCATGGCGATGTAATACTGCTGATGAGGGTCCAGACCGGCTATCTTCACTCGCATGGCTGGAAACATCCTCCTGAAGAAGTAAAAGCAACATGAAGTGATCAATGTGATGATGTTTCTGTCTCATTCCTTCTGTTGTGTTCAGAATGAAAATAGATGAAAATGTATAAGAAAGTCACTCTGAAACAAACCAATGTGCCAAAAAATAACTGAAACCCCGGCCAGTGATATCAGCAGCTGCTGTTAGCAGCCTGAAGAAACTCTAACATATAGTAACGGTGTTTAGTGATTCATTTAGGATAATTAAAAAAAATATGAACAGACAAAATCAGGTCATATTAAAAGTCTGATTTCATGTCTGTTTTCTGCAGCTGTGGTTGAGGAGGAACCTGAGGTGGACATCTTCCTAAATTCAGCTGTGTCTCCTTGTCCAGAAAAAGAGTTCTAATAAAAACAAAGAAATGCTGAGAAATATTGAGAGGTTTATGGGCCAAAACATAGTATTGATCTGAGAGAGTGAAAAAGGTATGTAGTACTTATTTTAGGTCAAAACAAGTACACAGCAAAGATGTATGCCATAGAAACATCTCAATTAATTCAACATTGCAAAAATTTGCTACCAATTAAAAATACCTTCATACTGTGGGCTTTTTTAAATCAGGTCCCCCAAATAAAAAGGCACTAATCTCTCGTCGCCCCCCCCCCCCCACATAAACAAGTGTTACAACTCGATGAAAAAAAAAGCAGAAGCACTATCGAATACAAATAAATGCTGCTACACACGTTCCGTCACTCTGAGCGCTTCTGATCATTATTAAGATTTATTAATTATCATAAATGTTATGTCAATGCAATAAAGATTTAATGTGAGCATGCAAGCTACTCAATGCACTGTTACATAATCATGCTGGATTAACTGGTCAATGACAAAATTGGTCTGTTTTCATTACCAAATACACTGGAATATAGGATATACTGTGTACAGTATATCAAGTCATTGGAAATCAATGCTCTGTGATTATGTGAACAGTAATGTTGTTGCAGCTCTGAATAAAAATCATGCAGACAGGCAGGTGATAAAGCAGTTATCTATGTAAAGGGAAAAAAATATAAAAATGTACAACATTTTGGGAATTCTTATTTTTAGGAGCATTTTAACGATTCCTTGATTTGTTTTGCAGATGTTTTTTGTGCTGAGTGGTCCTGATTGGCTGCTTTACCTAAACACGTACTGCAAATCCATCCAATCACTTTGTAGCTTCTAGAGCAGAAAGTCTCCCCTGCAGCTTGTTTGTCAATCACAGTTCAGTATTTATTTAGCCTAATAAAATCAAATTTATTTCCAAAGCATCCAGAACATCTCCATCTGATTTCCTATTTTGCTTGGATATGAAAAAATATATAATGTTTATTTGAGTGAAAAAGCAGCCCCTGATTGTCCAGGATTTTCATTATTTTGCTGAAGAGAAATGTAATAATATTAATAATAATAATGATAATAATAATGTGTACTGTATTGTTTTGCATGGATATATACAAACACACATATTGATGTGTTTATTTGAGTGTAATATCTTTTCAGCCTCGCCGCTCCAGATTCTCCATGATTCTCAATATTTTAGTGAAGAGAAAAATATAATAATAATATAAATCCTACAAGAGGAAATCACAAGTTACACTCTGTTGTTATTACACACACACATGCTCAGTACCTCTACATGCACTAATGGAGATGTCAGAATGAAGGGTCTGCCCATGGAAAGGCACCCCGAGCAGTTGGGGGTTTCGGTGCCTTGCTCAGGAGCACCCTGGCAGCTATTAGTCCACCATCATACTTTGGTCTGTATGAGGACTTGAACCAGCGACCCTCTGGTTCCCAACCCAACTGCCTACGGACTACGGACAGATACCCCTGATGATGATGTTCCATATTGTCACGGTGACCTCTGACCTTTGCATTATAGGAACGTAGGTTGTAGTATTTATTTAATCATAATATCAATTTAAAATAGACAAACTGAAATGTTATTTACATATAAATAGATGTATTTTTTTCTTTCCCTAAAAATTATTTTTTTCCAACCAGCTCCTCCCATTAGCTGCAGCTTAAGACTCATGCAAAAAAAAAAAAAAAAAAAAAACAGGGGAAATTATAGTCTGAATAAAGGAAAAGGGCACCTTTATTAACAGTCTGTATGTGGAGAGGGAGACATTTCAACTTAATACCTCGTTTTGCACTTCAAACGCTGCATTTTTCCGAATTCATTTAAAGGTCGTAAATCCGGGCCTGCCCTGCCTATTAGAAAAGAGGGCTGTTCTCTCGCTTCCCTTCTCTTCTGGATTTATGACTTTATTATGAGCAGGCCGTGAATTACACACGGCGAGGGTCGGGTCCGCCTTTTCTCTGCTTCGGCGCGAAATGATTGCTGCTCTGTTTATGAGCTGGTTACCAATTTTTACCCAATTCATAAAAACAGCCGAGTGTAGTCTGTCACGAGCAGAGGAGAGGAGAGCAACATCAGGGTTCATTTCAATCTGAAGACAGAACTGAGAAGAGCGCAGAAAAAAATTAAATAAAACTTTGGTTTCAAAATAACAGGTGGACTAAGATATAGATCAACCCCGGGTATTTTATACATAACGAACAAATAGCCAGAAAATCTCATGTAAAACCGAAAATAGAAATAGGCCTACTCTAATAAAGTATTTGTTTAATTAAGTCTCATCCATTTGGCCGAGTTGTTTCGGTCTTGGATAAATAAGTGGGTCTACGTCGATAACTGAATCATTTGAGAGGGGAAATAAGCAAAAATACGTTTTATAAAGTGCCTACAAGGCCTTCTCCACGTCCTTCAAACACGGATGAGATCATCGTTTGTCATGAAAAGTCCCAACACTGCTATAATCAAAACAAAATAAATATTTGTGATTAAAAATGTAAAGCATTATCTCACTTCAACGAGTATATTCTCTAAGAACCAAAAACGTAAAAGTCTCAACTAAAGAATGAAAACCTTGTCAAGGGAGGATATTGCCGATTGATATGAACAGAGGGGGAAATGTTAGTGGAAATGTGCTGCGCTCCGGACACGTGGGAGCGGAGCAGACTGCGGGTAAAGGTCCTTCCTGCAGGATCCGCAGGTCAACTTCTGCGCTTGCTCCGGGTTTGCACTGCTGGCCGAGAGCGCGAGAAAAACACGGAACATGTTGCAGGGAGATTAATTAGAACCAGCTCTCCTTATTCACCGACATCAGGAATAACCTGCTGCGTCACGAAGGCCTGAACACAACAGAGCGGCCTGCATGTGCAACACATTAACACCCTCCAAACAGAGCTCAGAGGAGAGAGGGAGAGAGAGAGAGAGAGAGAGAGAGAGAGTAAGAGAGAGAGAGAGTGAGAGAGAGAGAGAGAGAGAGTGTGCGTGTGTGTGTGTGTGTGTGCGCGCGCTGAACTGCTTCTTTAAAATTGACGTATTTTTGTGGGTCGATTTTAGGTTTACGCAAGTGATTTTTTTTTCATTTTTATTTGCAACGGCGACCTGGCCAAGAAAAGCTTAAGCGTACAGTTTCACATTCAATACATTACAAGAACACAGAATACAATAGGCTACATAATTACAGTACAGATTGGGTAGGCATTATAAAGCTGGCGCAAAATTAGGTGTAAGTATGTCGATGGATATAAGTTATATGGTAATACAATATACGTGAATAGAAAGTCTATTCTGAGACTATTCTGCTGAGATGTAGACTAATAAAAGTGAAAGTACAATAAATGCAAATTATTGCCTAGTTAGTAACGAAGATCCGTGATCCGTGATAACGCAATGTAGGCAGTTAGTGCAAGTCGTGGTCTAGTTAGTGATGTAGATTAGGGATAACACTGATAAAACTATGTGACCGTGAGTTGTCATAATCTTATTCATAATCTCAAAAAGCAGTCTTTAAAAAAA
>NC_048417.1:6675845-6689980 GCF_013103735.1 Etheostoma cragini
ACTCTCCGCTGACTCCAAATCACCTGCCGTCTGCAGCTTGGAGAGAAGCTGCCGAGTTTGGCTCGCTGGCTCAACTCGTCATGGAGTTCTGGGCTGATGTCAAAAGCAGAATAAATGTTCTGCCTTTGAAATGCAATGTAGAACATATAAAATTTGAAATTAGGCCACACAATGAAGAATTCCGCCGGGATGCGTACAGCAAATGAAGTTTCCCCCCAAGTGCTCCCTCTGGACCGAATTTAACAGACCGACCATTCAGAGTCATCAACACCGTCACAATGTTAGAGCAGATAAAAACGTTCCCTCAATCCTGAAACCAGTCCAGACCTACAGGAACGCTTTCCATCCGTGTGAGCCTCTAACTTCCAGACACCAACCCGGGTGACCTCAGCCTCCATTACATTCGCCTTGTTCTCTCTATTTTAAACCAACAGCCCTGGGTGGACAAAATAAAAGGAACATCTGGAAATTAGAAAAGTGAAGGTTTTCCTTTGTTACACATAGTCTACATTTTCACTGTATTGATCTATTTCAAAACCCTACTTCTTTAAAGTGAAACGTGAAAAATCATACCAGATTGTATACCCAAACGCTTTTTGCCAAGTAATAACAACACTTTAAATAGCATCAAAATCCAATTATATAAAAATGCAGAATTCCTAAACCAAGAAGTATTCTACTTGACTCAGACTTTTAAATGTCACTTAACACATGTGTGATGTTATTTAAAAAATAAAATGGAAACCTTTTGGGGTTAAATATCCAAATGCATCAAAGATTTTCCAGATGGGATGTCAAGTCTCGACACCTCCAAACTACCCTTTACCCACACAAAACTCTCATAAGATCATCACATTCTGTCTCTTATTTCACTTTTCACAGAAAAAACGTTTATAGCTGAATATCCAACACCACCACCCCAAAAAAATAAAAATAAAAATCTAATAATGTATTATTTATTGGGAGCCCTGACATGAGGAGGTTGACTTGGCAGACTAAGGGCACACAAATGTGGTTATGCAAATGCGGAGCGGCTAAAAGACTGGACAGCGTCCCAGACAAAACCGCCAGAGTACAGGCTGAGCCAACGCCGCTGCAAGCAAGAGCATGGAGCTGCGTGATGGAGATAGGAAGAGCAGAGGGAGGAGGGGAGGAGAAGGAGAGATGGGGTGGAGGGCGGTAAGGCCCACAGAGACACAGCGAGAGACTTTCCATCATCTTTTTGGGAATCCTTCCAGTGTCACTGCAGCCAGTGTGGACTGTCACACATGATTACTTCCCCCCCCACACACACACAGACACACAGAGACAAACACACACACACACACACACACACACACACACACACACACACAATCATTCAGTCAGCTGCCCCCTCAGCTTGCTACAAATGCTGCTAGTGTTAAAGAAAGAAGAGAGGATGGACGGCTCAAATTCTATGTGCATCCTATATGATTAACTCTACACATCTTGCCAACCGGCTTTTAATTTGAAAGGAGACCAGGGAGATTTAATCGGTCTGGGGATTCATTTATATAGACACTACATACTGTCTGTATGCAGTGTATATATTAAACAGAGTTGGACTAAAAGTGCTGTTTGATGTCTCTGTTTTCTGACATTTGTCTTTTACATGCATTATTTTACAGAACATCTGATGTTTTCATAAATTTCTTTTTATACAATTTTCGTGAGCTATATTACTGTCCTTCTGAAAGACAGCACCCGCTGCACTGACAAAGCAACAAGGTTCAGAGTAGCTCAGCTGCAATACACAAACAGACTCCCAACAACTGCATTTGGACAGATGTATCACTTTGTCAATATCAGGCTTGGATCAGATGTCAGCAGCTAAGGATAATCCAGTAGATTTATAATAGAAGATTTTTTTTTTTTTCTATAGAAGCATTTTTATTTCTCTTTGATGTTCAGTAATTGTATATATGCATCCACTTAAAGGCCTAAAACAAGTCTCTTTTACCCAAATAAGGTAAAAAATCAAATTGAATGTCATTAGTTTGGAGATTTGGCCTGTATTCTAAATGCAGTTGCTGACATGAACAAGATTTGACACTGCATCAAAAAGTGTGAAATCTCTGGCATCAAAAATATTTGCAACAAACACAACCTGAAAAGCCACATTGAGCAACCTCATATCTACTACAGGCATCTAAAACTGGATGTTTACAGGGAGCAGACTCATTCCAAAGGCCCAATTAAATAAGAATATTTGGCAGGAGCGCCTCAGAGATGCAGAGGAGGGAATTTGCCGGCTAAGCAGAGCCTGTTGACTCCGCCCGGACACCCTGTCATCAGGCTGAAGGACCTTTCCTCTGCCACTCACCAGCCTGTGTTTTTGTATATGTTCATGTGTACATTCAAACATCAGACCTGAAAAAAAAAACACAGGGCGATACTTGTAGTCCAGTATCACTCAGCATCAAGTATGTAAAGGGGTTCTTTCAGTTTGTAAGTTGCAGCTTCAGAGTAGCTGTTGTTGTTTTGTGTTTAAAAGTTGAATGAATAAAAACTGACATTTACTCAACAAAAATTTGCCCACTCAGCAGAACACTGGCCCTGACATCTGCTGTGGTAAGGCGCATGTGCGCAAACACACACACACACACACACACACACACACACACACACACACGCACACACACAAACACACACACTCTGGGCCTGTATCTTGCGGTCAAGGGCTCCTAATCAGCTCATTCAAGGCCTCATTAAATTAAACTGATGCTAACATCCATAGTCGGCCACAAATTGGCCTGAATTTAATCAAGTCAGTGCTGTTTATCCAACTGTCCTATGTGTCACAGTTCACATGCAGTCACACACACATCAGCTTCAGACAGCTGGAGTTTAATAAAAGTACAACCTTAATGCATTTATACATTCAATGATGTATTAAAGCGAGAAAAAGTGCTTTGATAAAGTTATAAATAGGCTTTTAATGTGAGAGAAGACCGAAATGTTTATTTATGTGGTGGTACTCCTCTAATAAAGAGCTTGTATGTAGTAACTATATATTTTATTAAGTTGTAACTATTTTTAATTAAAGAAGTATTTATTTTTACAGTAGATGCCTTTTGTGAGTTTTTAAAGTAGGAGCTGCAGATAAATGTGGGATATGGACATTATCTTTTATCAAAAGTCTGACATGTTGTAATTGTTTTGCCTTGCAGAAATTTCACAACAAATTAAAAAATAGCTATCTCTTTTATATATCAGATTTATCAGGCTGAAATTTGAAAAACTTGCATGAAATGTATCTCAAATCATCTGCAATGTTTCCATTTGAGCCCGTGGTGCAGCAATATAAAAAGGTACCCGTCTTGGATATAAGTATTTGAATATGTGTAAGCACCACATACAGTACAATCAATAGAGCGTTGCACGCAGACACAGAATGTGCTGTATGTACCACTGTTATTCAATGTGGACATCTTTTAGTTTTGATACTTAGATACAGATATATATTCTTAAGGAGAAATTCAAAAGTTGAATAGAGAGTTAAGTTGTACTCTAAATGTCTACTGCATTGACTTTGTGAGCCTTCATAGTAAAATGGGGCTTCATGAAGGAAGCTGATTCTCTGATTGTTTGGACTCTGAAGTGGAGAGAAGCAACCTGCCAAGCATGAAATCACGGAATAACCCTCTCCACACAAAGAGAGCACCTGTTTCCTCACTGATGGAGACTCAGCAGTGAAAACGACATCTACAAATCTCTTTTATCAGCAGGCATGCTTAACGTTGACAGAGAACTCTTTAGAGAAACACTGAAACGAAGGGGAAGCGTTGAAATCATTTTAGTATTATATTATTATGCAGTTGTCTTGATAAATGTTAATTATCAGATGCCTAGTGGCTTCAGGTGATCGGAGCGAGTCAGTTATGTGCGTAATCTGAGCGTAAAAGCGCAAAATGTCACATTTTAAATCAAATTGTTTGGCACAAGCCTTTTCAATAAAGATGAAATATTAAGGTAGACCTTACTAGCTGTAGTTAATGATTGTATTAAAGGATAAATATTATGGAGATTTGGTTGTAGTAGTTTTGTGAGGTCTAACAAATCTAGGCTACTCTTTTTCTGTGCAGCTTTTAAAAGCCGCCCGTTAAACGCGAGTCTGGTTCTGAGCCTGTGCGTTTCTCAGTCCTGCCCTTGTCTTTGAGGCTAATAAACGTGTTATACGACCAGAGGGCTTCCAGCCTCGCCTGGAGTTGAGTAAAAATAAAATCACTCCGTTAAGGATTCCTCTAAACCGCATAATCTGACCACAGAGACTCGCTGTTCTCGGTCACCGCCGCCCGACACGCCAAAGGGAAGGCTTTAGGACCTGAGCAGGACCCGCTGAACCTGCCAGGAACCCTCTTGCTAATGAGTGGGACCTGAGGAGGGGGGCGAGGAACCGGGAACTGGGTAATTAATTGAGCCACAAATCCTAAAACTCTCCAAGACAAACCATGGGAGAAGATGAACAAAAATACTTTTCTAAAGCAAAGAAGATTAGCACAATAACTGCATGGTTGTTCAATGATGTCGAAGGTTTTATGTTTGTGGATTAACGTCATTTTAAAGAAAAAGGACAATCTGTTTTTCATTAGCAACGCTGTAATCAACGTTTAGTCTCACCTCCCTCATTTTCCCTGCAGACAGTTCAACACTTCATTGTCAACAACTACGACATTCTTCCCACGAAATACACAATATCCCTCCTCCTTTGTGATTTATTTCGGTTTTTACACTTTCAATTTTTTGGATTTCAATCACTGGCACTGTCAGAGGACAGAGGAGCCGTGCGTAAAGGCGCTGCGTCCCGCGGTCAGACTGCAGCAGGCAGCGGGACTCAGCGTAGGCCCGAGACTGTCTGAGCAGAAGGTAGAGGTAAGCTTCAGTTCTGCTTGTCTCTACATTCCTACAAAGATTTAATTAGCTGTGACATAAATATGAGAGAATGTGACTTGTATGTTTAAAGTTAAATTAAATATTCAGTAAAGAACGGGCCACATTTGGACCCATTGCAGTTTTTCACCAAATCTAAGATTTTGCAAGAAGACGACCAAACTTAAACAATATTGAAACTAAATGACCTTCAATTTTCAAACTAAATTATCTTTTCGAGATGTGGCTCTGTTTCTGCCAGTTTTAAAATAAAGTGTCAAGGTCTCAGCTTCGAGGTTTAAAGTCACTTCAGGTCTGATCCTGTGATCAGTTCATCTTTAAACACTGAATCCTAAGTAGTTTAAAGAGAAACAGCCACACTTACATTACGCCTGGGATTAATTTACTCACAAAATGAAGTAATAATGTAGTTTATGTGCAAAATAATAAATTCACGTTTAAGTCGATGTATATACGATGTAATATTTAAAACTTACTCCAACATATACACTAACTACTTACATAACAGTTGTAGTTGTTGCAAGAAATGCCTCATCCCTTGTTATTTATATATTAAATAGAAAATTGCTGAACAATGAAATTATAACACTTTATTACTTCATGGTTTTTGAAAAAATATATTTTACTACACTTGAATGAAAATTGTCTAACTTTATTATTTTCTATTTAGCCTATGTCTTTCATTTATTTTTTACACACGCCGTGCATTTCCACTTATCCACTAATTTCGTCACACTTTACGTGTAAGTTGGATGGTTGATTTCTAACAAAAACATCTTCAAACTGAGACATTTTACACGTGTGATCAAGTCTTTAATGTTACCCTCCCAGTCCGAACGCTCTCCACCTCACACCTGGGGGATGTTGATGTTGTGTGGCGCGAGAAGGTCGCTTTTATTGCAACGTGAACTGCAAATCTGCACAGGCATGTTGTTTCCTAGCAGTGGACATTATGATTTAAAATGTCTGAAATGTGTTTGTCTTAGAATAAAAAGCATTAGATAGGCCTAGGTTTATTTACTTCATGTCACTGCGCCTTCTCGCAACAAGCCGAGGCCTCCCAGAAGGCCTGCAGCCAAACTGGAGACAAACATCAACACAACATTGAAAAGGTTTTGAGTCATATTTTTCATGTCACTTATATCTTATAGAGGAATCCACCAGTCCGGAGTCAAAACCTGGACAAACCAACCCAGCCATTACAAAAAGACACATCTAATCACTTAGAGCCTGATGTTGAGTCCTAAAATCTATTATACGTTGTTTTTATAGTTTCATTTGTTACTGATGTAAATTAAGCCATTTAGACGCATTTTCTGTGTCATATTCCTGACAGAAGACCAGATGACTGACTTGCTCTACAGGCCTGGACGATTCAGGATTACAAGCTGCATCTACAACAGAAAAAAAGCTTTCTTCTTTTTCTATCCGCTGCAGCAGAGCGGAACTACTGAGGAGAAAGCCCTCACTTGGTTTAAAGAAGAAGAAAAGAGAGCTTCTCTTGCTTCTAGCTACATGCCCTGTCGGGGGCTGGGTCATTGAAAGTGGAGCCATGTTTTGACTCGGGACTCGTCATTTTGCATTGTGCTGCAGTGATATAGCCTAACGGGGATCCGGACAGTATGAGCGGTGTGGTGCATGTCTGCGCACTGACCCGGGTCCATATCCAGACAGTGCGCCGGGTCCTCTCCGTCCGTGGCGAGGCTCTCCATGGACAACTCCAGCTCCTTCTCCTCCCAGCCCCGGAGCTTCCTCTTCTTGTTGGAGCCGATCAGGGCTTCCACGGAAAAAGCGTGGGCTCTAGAGCTCAGAGCGGCGGCAGATCGCCTCCTCTCACTCATTTCTCTCAAATCCACCCAAAGGTGGGGGGGGAGGAGGTGGACGCGGCGAAAAACCCACTCTGTCCGTCCAACGCAGTGAAGCAAAACAGTGAAAAAAAATGCACACGTCAGTGTTTAAATCGGGGAGCAAACTCACCAAGTGTCCAAAGTAATCCCAACTGTGACTAGAAACACCGAGTCAAACTTTTGAAGACAGACTGTGCCATCCTGGCTGCGCGTGAGATCAAGTCCGAGAGGATTGATAGTTTTGATGCGGTCTGCCGCTTTGCGCGTCTATACGTCCTTCCACTCCGCGTCTTTCCTTTTCTCTTTCTGCCCCCCTAACTTCTCGCTGATTGATACTCACTTCTGGAGGAGCTTTTTTCTCAGGCGCAGAGGGGCGGCCCTCGGGCTCCCTGTCAACCCCGCGCGTCCAATGAGAAGTGAGGAAAGACAGCCAGACAAAGTGTTTTGTCCAATGGCAGCAGAGGGAGACGCGCGTCCTGGAAGAGGAACCGTCATCCGGACTGCAGCAGTCTATTGAACTGACTCCACAATGCAACATATGGAAAAAAACAACAACAAAAAAGCATTGGCTTATCATACACTCTATCGCTGTATCAGATTTTCCTGCAAGCAGAATAATACAACATTAAAATGTATCAGTTTGTGTTAAATTATTCCTGCATACTCACCAACCATTGGGATGTCTCCCTCTTTGACACTCAGATCCTTCAGCTTCACTTTTCCTCTGAAGCAAGGTCGATCCTCACGGTCTGTCGGCCGAGGCCGGTGCGCGGTCCTCGCCTCATGCTGAACATCCAATACTCCTTTTAATATCTGACTCCCATTTTCATTTTAATATGTCTGAGCCGCTGATTCCATCGTTATCAGGGATTGGAGGAGAAGTCCCATTACAGCTTCGTGTGCCGGCCGACAGCTGCGGAGGCAGAGCAGAGCTGAGCAGGACAGGTGGGCTGATCTCAGGACACGGAGCGAGATCAGCAAGGGAAATGGTTTGGCTCTGCGCGGCTTATTCAGGTCGGTTACAGGGAAGAGAAGATATATTCTAGACAATAAACTGGTGTGTTAACACAGTTTAGAGGGAGATAAGATTTTAAACTTCCATCAGAGGCCTGCCATCTGTTTATTATGTTAGTCTATTCATTCATTCATCGACTAATTAAGGCCGATAGAAATAAGTAAAGCCTAACTTCTGCTTCCCTGTTTTCAGATGAAAGCAAACGTCAAAAAACGACGCAAAATTACCTTAAAATAACAAATCAATTTGGACCGAATACAGACAATAATAAGATTAATAAATAACCTGTTAGTTTTAACTATTTAAAAGAAAAGAAGACACGTTATTGCATTTAATAATGTGTTGGGAAAGTATTAGTAAAAAGTATGAATGTTAAGAATTTGGTCTAATGCAAGGAAGAATCATTTCTAATAGCACTGAAAATAAATATAGCTAAAGACGAGTATAAAGAAGATTACTACCTCATATTAAAATAAAAGCTTACTAATGATAATACAAATCTAACAAATAGCCAAGTCAATTGTTTTCATATAGCCCAATTTAACAAATAACAAATTAGCCCCAATGGGTTTTTTATCATAATAATAAAATAATAATAATAATAATAATAATAATAATAATAATAATAATAATAATAATAATAATAACAATAATAACAATAATAGGCCTAATAGTGGGTGACTATAAATAATAGTATACTGTTTACTACTAGTATACAGGCCAGTGATAATGTTGCAGCTTTTGGGCAGACACTTCAAATCTAACCTGATCCAAAGATAAAGCCTCGCCTCATATTTTCTTTCTTTTTGTTGAACCGGGGCTTTGCTGAGACTGTGTCCGGAGCTGCGTGCTCCGTCTGCAGGCCTGATGCTCAGGAAGAGGAGCACAGACCGAAGCAGCTGACCCGTTTCTACCGGGGAATACATCTTTAACACATTTTGCCGTCAGCGGCGAAACGAAAAGCTCCGGGGAGAAAGGACCGGATGATCGCTGCTGGTTTGATCCGTCAGAGGAAAGACTGCAGGCCGGAAGTCAACCTGCGGCTCCTGGAGCTCGAGCTCTCCAAAGGTCACCGCCGTGCACGCGGAGCGTTTTACACAGACGAGTCAATGGTTGTGACTCAGCAAGACATGCAGAAACTGGGATTCACAGTTAAGAACTCAACAACAAATCAAGACACCGAAAACAACAACAATTTATGTAAAACTGCATCAACAAATACATCCCGGAAACACTGTTTATATATTTAACATTTTAGTGATTGGTGAGTCTATGAAAGCTAATTAAACGACATAAAAATACATTATTGTACTTAAATTATAGTCTAACTATAGTTACTAGGGAAATATTAAAGACAACAATAAGCTCCTACAGGTTGACATTATTATGCAGATCGACGCAGTGGATATTATATAGGCCTATCATATATTATATGTGTGCATTTCTGACGCTTTAATGGCAATTCAAGTTTGAACTGAGCTGGACAGTAAAATTATTGACTAGGCTAACCAATTAGGGAGAAATAGGGAGTTTGAAATTATATGAATGTCATTTTGATTGTAATTTACATAATTGTACGCCGTGGATAATTGTTTTTGTATGAGATGGGTGATTTGTGCGACTGAATGCTTGTGCGTAAAGTAAACGAGAAGCCTAAACATTCCACGTGTGTGTGTGTGTGTGTGTGTGTGCGTGTGTGTGTGTGTGTGTGTGTATGTGTGTGTGTGTGCATAGGTTGGGGTTTAAATCCCGTGGGAGGAAACTCCTAAAACTCCAGCAGTTACAAATAAAACCAACGGTTTGCTGTTTGGATCCCAGTTGTCTCCCCAACGGCATCTCATTCACCCACAACGAAAGCATGCTTTAAAATCAGACAAATATCTCCAGAGGTTTATATGGAACCTTTTTATGAGGGTCAATACAACCATAATATCTTCTCTCAAACACTCTGTAAAACACGCTATTCTTGCCAGTTTGTGTTTGATTTCTTGGACTCCGTTTGTTTTCTGACTTCACCCAGACAGACGCGTGGAAGGTGGGCGGAAACGCGCCATTAATATTCAATTAGTGAAAGAAAGCGTTTAACCCCGGGTGACCCCGGGGATAAAGCGCGCAGTAAAGCATCCAAACTGACAGCAGCTCTCAGGCTGTTACAGCACCTTCCACCCCGGGCCAAGGAATCCCCGTGCAGGACTACATATATATATTATATATATATTACTATATATATACTATATATATTACTGCCGATTAGTTTTAAGCTTGAAATATAAAATCCGCAGCATTCTGTTGTTTTGAGACGATGGTTAAGCTGCATTTACGAGAGGTTTTTGTGATGGCCAAAAGTAAGAGACCAGAGTTCACCCTTAAAAGCCTCACACGAGACACTTTCCCTAAGTGAGTGACTTGGACAAAAACAAACATCAAATGAAATAACTAGTCCAATCGTTTTCTCAAAATTATTTTTTGCGGTTTTGTTTTGTTTTGTGAGGTTAAATATTTGTGCCTGGATCTCAATCGGATGGGATGAAGACGTAACTATTGAATGAGAAATATCATGCAGCTGCAGCCGATATGGGTAAACATGATGTTCTCATTCTTCGACAGAAAAACGAAGGCCTACTGAATAAATAAATAGAATAACATTTCCTTACACACACACACACACACACACACACATGTATATATATATATATATATATATATATATATACATATACATATACATATATATATATATTTTTTTCTAGTTAACGTTATTTACACACTAAACAGCTACGCCACTTTGCTCTAGAGCCTTTAAGTCAACACGGGCTAATAAATATATATACATATGAATAAAAGGTGATCAGTAAAATGCAAGGACAAAGAGACAAATTCATCCCAGCTGAGTCCTTTAGGAACATTCAAGATTATCATGTAGCCACACACAGAAAGATAACACCCTGGCTCATCCATCATTAAATAAGATACAATTCCACCCTACACACAATTTCATGATACAAAGGCTACTACTCTATATGTATAGACTGAATTTTTTTAATTTAGTCACTGAAATAAAAAAACAAATGCGAGATTCCATCCTAAATTAAATTACTTGAGTCTAATTGCGCAATAAAAGCAGATCACGCTATTTGTATTAATTAGTAATAATAATGTGCCTTGAGACAAAGCAACACGTTGTTGCGTTATAATGTCTGGAGGTTAAGTGGCTTTAGGTTTATTAGTTTCCTACACAGCTCACACCATGCACCCAAGTTCAACATGAGTCAAAAGTCTCGTTCTTATATGTGTTTGTTCTCCACTGTAGCTCTTTCCATGTACCACCATTTCTCTAATAAGTTACACGTATTACGACTCCATTAAAGTTTTAACTTCTGCGCATAAAACGGTCCAGTTACGGTGTCGCTTTCATATAAAAACTTCTTATTACACCGCAGTGATATCACTGCAGTCTCCCTTTAAACATACACATGTATTTGTCCTAATGCGACGGGCCTAATGGTCGCTGTGATTTACAGCCTCGTCCTGTGTGTATATGCAGTCCATGTATTTTTATTTATACTCTGTCAGCTGCACATGCCAATACGAAAAAAGGACCAAAGGCAAATAAACCGAGCGAGGATACCGCTCTGTTCCCAGGTAAACACGGGGGTGGAAAAACAAGCACGGTCCAGCTCCAGTGTGTGTGTGTGTGTGTGTGTGTGTGTGTGTGTGTGTGTGTGTGACAATTAAAGGACTACACAAGTGCATTTTTCAATTAGAGAAAGTGTGATGGCTGAGAGCGGAACCGTCCACGTAGAAACAGCAGTGGGAGGAGCTGTGGGAGAGTATGAGTGTACAATGAAGGGGGAAGAATGAAGGGATGACGGGGAGAAAGAGGGGGAGAAACGATTGAGAAACTGCGTTGATTCAATACGGTTACGTATCCGTGTGTGAACACTCACACACAGAATACAGCCTAGGCCCACGTGTGTCACAAGACGTCAACAAAATATACAAAAAAATGATCTGTTCTCATTATATTTAATACTCAAAAAGACAAAAGCAAAGAACACTAACAAGAAGATTTCCAGTTGACCCGACAAATGCGCGCACACAAGAAACAATATTGCTCTTATAAATATATTTTGCATGAAGAGATAAAATGCGCGCGCAAGCATACACGCGGGCACACAATATAATGGTAAACAAAGTTGTGCACGGTTTAAATCACCCGTAAATACAGGATCTCATTATCACATCATTATGTGAGGCGCCACAGTGATCTGTAGTACAGAAACAAACAGGAGTAACTTACCTCTATGCGTGCTGAAAATCTGTTTTTCAACGCTATTACACGAGCAGCGGTGGAGTGTAAGTACATTTAATCAAGTATAATATTGGGTACTTGTACTTTGCGTATTTTTATTTAATGGTACTCCACACTTCTACTGCACTAGGCCTACATTTATTTTACAGTTTAAATTACTACTGCAATTTAGATTATTTATATGAATTGCATAGTAGAATCTACTAATTAATGATGACACAGTGTCATCAAGCCACCCAGCCTTACATGAAGGAATTAAAATGAGCGTCACCAGCTACAACGTTAAAGTGATGAAAACATAAATGAATCAATACTTATAATCCAGTGACTTCCATTATTCCCAACTGGTCCATTCTGCATGAAGAGTACTTTTACTTTAAGTATATTTTGATGCTGATGCTTTTGTACAAAGATCTTGAATGCAGGACTTTTACAAGCAAGAGTATTTCTACACTGTAGTATTGCTACTTTTATAAGGAAAGGAGTACTTCCTCCAGCACAGAACTTTTCATTGCTCATATACTGTCTGCACTGCAGGACTGAGATCAAATGTTTTCAATTATAGGGTTGTATTGTTGCATATTAGAAAAAAAAAACTTTAATAAGGGATATTTCTCTAATTAGATGATGAAAAAGATGTAAAGTTATCAACATTTCAAAAAGAGTCGGACCCAAAAAGCATTTTGCCTTTGGGACAAGTATTTATTTAATAAGCTAATGAATGATTTTTCTTTTTTCATAGTGAAATACGTTTGTCTTGTTTTTTATGTTTTTTGTTTATTCTTTTGTATGTATCGCAAAGTAAACTATCTGTAGTAGTTAGGTGTAGTTAGGTTGCATTTTGTTGAGTTTGTACTTTTATTTGTATTTTCACAGTTGTCTCCATTCTTCCACTTCTTTTCGTCTTTGTCGGCCCAGATTTAAAAAATCCAGTCTGATTCCTGTCTAGTTTTACCAACTTGTGATTGAGCTGCCAGTGTGAACTAAACCCTGGACAACAGATCTCAACACCTAAATCCAACTTACAGTTGATCACTCAAACCAATTAAGTAAAACTAAATAAGTTAATGTGTCCTTAATTTGAATATGAACTGTTAACACGGATGACAAAAAGACAAAATATGTTGAACAATACTAATAAGATTTTGTGTGTTTTATTTGGGAAACAACCAAAACTCAAAAGATGAGCAGATAAATAAACTGCAATGTCTCCAGAAGAGTGTTTAGTACATACAAGCACTAAAGTGATGTATTTTCTTCTGGTCTGGCTGCTTCAGACCATCGGTACCACTGCATCAAGACACAGCCTCCTCATTCCTTTTAATGAGACAAACGTGAAGGGCTAAATAACAAAAACCTCGTTGGTCAATCAGTTTAGTCTGTTTTTCTGGAGTCGAGTGTTTTTACATTGAGTCCCTTCATGTGTTACAACGTTGAATATCTTAGAGATGTAAACAGTCATTGAAATGAATTCTATCTCAGCAGCAGTCAACTGAGCACGGCCTGCAGCAAACTGTTAATGTGGCTGCCAGCCGCCTCTCAGCAGAATCCCACTCGCTGTCGGACCTCAGTGAGGACCGGTGCTGCCAGTTCCCGAGCCCTCAGGGTCCCCCGGGCCAGCACTCCTTCCAGGTGATTACAGTCCGACTTTAACCTCTGGATCTCCTCCCTGATGGGCGTCAACCTCTGGATCACAGCCTCGGTGACAAGCTTCTTATAGGCACCGGTGTCCAGCCCTCTGGCTTGGGCCACCGCCTCCTCCACACTGATCCTCGCCATGGCGGCGTGAATCGTAACCAGGTTCGACACACCTGGCCGAGTCTCCGGGTCAAAGCTGACCTCAGAGGTGAAATCGGTGACAGCACGTCGAACCTTGAGAGCGATGTCATCGGGGGAGTCTGTGATGGTAATCGTCGCCATCGTATGGGGGTCAGATTTGGACATTTTGGTGGAAGGATCACGGAGGGATTTGACCTTTCGCGTGGAGCCTAAAGGGAGGAAATCAGATTGAGAAATGAATAGGTAGGATGAGAAAATATATATATATATA
>NC_048417.1:6689990-6700088 GCF_013103735.1 Etheostoma cragini
TATATACATACACACACACACACACACACACACTTCATAATAAAACAGCCAGCAGTTTTTTCTCAACAGAATTTGACACACTGCAAAAAAATGCCCAGGAATCTGTTATATTTATCAAACCGAGTGAAGGACAAAGGTATATTTTTGATTTCAGAAGTATAAAGGCAGTCCAAGACACACTGATGTTGAAGTGCTCATATTATACTTGGCTTTTTCCCCTTTCCATTATTGTGTTATATATCTTTTTTTTAATAGAATAATTAAAAAATTAATTACATTTGTTGTCAATATGTCCATCAATGTTCTGTATATGAACTTCTATATTTATTAGTAAAATAGAATTGTTCCAGTAGTAGTTTACTGTCTCTGTAAAGACATTTCCATGGAAAATAGTTACATTTCGAGTGTTTCTACTGATAAATTTCAGCTGATAAAACTTAAATTCTTTTATTAAGTTTTTTAAATTCAGATGAGAACGACCAGCTGGTTTAACAGGTTAAGACAGAGACAATGTACATACTGTAGGGTTTGAATGTAGTTTATGTCACCGTGAATAAAATGAGAGTGTGTGCGTGTTTGTGTGTGTGTGTGTTCGCGTGTATAAAAGGCCCTGTTTAAAGCAGAAGTATCTAGGTGTAAAGTGATGAGCAGACTGGGAGCTGGGATTTCCTTTCTTTTCTTATTTATAAACCCCCATCTTTCCATCATCTTTTTCTATCTCATACTTGAAGTCCACATCCTTCCACCAAGGCCACATCCTGTTAATCACCCGTGAGACGCCATAATCTCAGTCACTTTGAACCATCTCTGGTTTGGTTTCAAAGGGAAGGTGGTGACTGGCAACTACGCTTTGCCAGAGACAAGAAATAAATAACGAGAGTGAGTGAGTGAGTGAGTGAGTGAGTGACACGCACCCACCCACACACCCACACCCACACCCACACACACACACACACACACACACACACACACACACACACACACACACACACACACACACACACACACACACACACGTCATCTGAAGGACATCCCCTCACATCTATTAGCACTCCATTATTCTGATACAAGAGGAAGTAAAATATTTCTTTAATCAAAGCTGCACTGCACACATGACTGACTCCATCTTGTGCTTTTATGATACTGATCATCACGGAGGATGAAACAGGGATGTTAGCCATGTGTGTAAAACTGGAGACCACAGGGTAATCATTTCACACAATAAAACTGTAATATTGTCATATCGTATCTTAAATCTTTGCTGAATGGCCTACTATTCCACTGAATTTCCCTTAGGTGTAAGTTGTGTTGGTTGTCAATATTCTTTTTATTATTAGACTTTCATTTAACCGGGAAAATACCTCCTTTCCAAGGGAGACCTGGCCAAAATGACGGAATACAAAGTGAAAAAAAGGCAAGGACTGAAAGAGTCAATTACACATGGAATCCTTTACTGTAGAAATTACAATCATCTTGAATTTGGCAATATGAGTTCCCTCCTTTTTATTTCCTTCTACAGACTATTCCCAGTAGCTGAAGCAGAAAACATGAAGGTTTCTTATTTATCTCTATCCAAGCAAGCTGGTGGTAGCGGACGCTAATAGGCTCAACAAACTGATCAGCAAGGCCAGTGATGTTGTGGGGGTAGGGCTGGACTCTGTGGGTGTCAGAGAGGAGGACGCTGTCCAAACCACATATCATCTTGGACAATGTCTCCCACCCACTCTATGGCATGCTGCTCAAACACAAGAGCACTTTCAGTGCAAGACTTATTCCCCCAAAGTGCACCACAGAGCGCCACAGAAAGCCATTCCTGCCTGTGGCCATCAAACTTTATAACTCCTCCCTCTAGGTGTCCGACACACAGACACTTTGTGAGTTTTAAACGCTATAATAACCATGGAAAATATCTGTTTTGTGCAATAACACTGCTTAAAATGTGTGCAATACTCTGCTGCTACTATTTATTCATTATTACCGTTCAACATTACAATTCCTTAATTAATGTAAATACTGTTTCATAAAATTCGTTTAACTATGTAAATACCGTAAATATCCACACATTTCTTCTCTATATTTCCCTTTGAGGATCAATAAAGTATTTCTGATTCTGATTCCAAAGTAGCGGCAGATAGCTAATCTTATCATGTGAGGCAATTATTTTGTATACTGAACTCTGTGAAATAAGTTTGCAAAGGGGCGTGTATGCGTCTGCCAACAATGAACTGCCACGTCCCCAGCCAGGGACCTCTGTTGCATGCAATTCCTCTCCTGTGTTCCCCGTCATCTCTCTACTACTATTAAAAAGGCACAAAATGCCTCCCAAAAAAGAAATACGTTTGCAAAGTGAAAACAGAAGTATAACCAAACTGCTTTAAAAATACACCTTTGAAAAAACGTCTGACATTTGCTGCTTTGCTCTCCGATTAATTTTTCTTGTTCCAGTTGTCTGTTGGACAACGGAATTGACTGGTACCTCATTCAAATAGCTGCTAATACTTGTAAAACGTCTTAAGTGCGTTATGTGACCATGATGATTTACTGTAAGGCTGTTAATGAGGTTTTTCCCTCTTGCAAAAAAAGCAACAACACATTTTGCACATTAAAATAGAAAAACTACTAATTTACGGCACCAGTTATCGTCTACCAGAGATCTATTTAAGTATCGGTAGCTGCCTGTAAATGTGTGTGTACGAGTGTGTCCTCACTGAGCAGGGCGCTGGGTTCAGGGAACAGGTCTCCGTAGCGGTTGTTGAAGATGCGAGCCAGATCCTGAGCCAGCTCCAAATGCTGGACCTGATCCTCTCCGACGGGGACGTGAGTGGACCTGAGAGATGAACCCAGAACACAACGTCAGCTTCCTCGACAACTGACATTACAGAAGTTAAAATACACAGAAAGACGGGAGCGCAAATTCAAGCCACTTGGAGCCTTGGCTGGAGCTTTCGTCATAGTCACTTTTGCATTTTTGCAACTGTCACCCGGGAGGAAGCAATCAATTTCTTCTTTAATAAAATCCAGAGAGCATTAGAGATGAGTTTTCACTTCTCCTTTTTACACAGGAAATTAAGTTTGGCTGTCTGATGGTTCAAATACCAAACCGCTGAAGAGTGAATGTCTAATTTCTTTAAAAATACGTAGCTAAAGTAAAGATGTTCACTGCAGACACACCAAGCTACAACAACTCAACTACAAACTGATCACTTACTCCGCTCGCATAAATATCTAGTGATGCACCAGCAGCACACTATGTTTCATCAGACAATTTCTCTTCACTCAAAAGACTTAAATGGAAAATGTCAGAACACTCAGTTTTGTTGACTGCATTTTAAATACATCAAGCCGTAAAGGGCTGGCTGATACAAATACAAAAACATACATGGAGGATTTTTTTTGTGTGCAGGTTTTTCAGTAGAGGTGAATGGAGTTTTTTTTTGTGTTTTTTTCCTCAAAGTATTTAATTTGGAATTCCCTTTCAATTTGTGTGCATCCTTTTGTGTGCATCCTGTCCCAGAAATGCTTGTTACTAACCTAGTTCTGGGAAGTTTACTCCCCAGTCCTTATGCTTTTCCCCCAGCATATTTCCTTGGATTAGGATGGCAACAAGATCTTGGTTGCAGCTGTCCCCGCGGTCCTGCTACACTCTGCTACGCTCTGTGATGCCCTGCTGTGTCCTGCTGCATCCCGCTACGTCCACCTATGCTCTGCTATGCCACGCCACACCCTGTAACGCCCTGCTAGGACATGAACTGTTACGACTACCATTTGTAGTCACTGTCTCAATATCTTTATTGTGACTAATATTGCCTCTGTGCAATCACACCCCCAACCGGCACCGTCAGACACCACCTACCAAGAGTCTGTCCCCCTAAAAGGCAGTTTTTCCTCACTACTGTCACACTAAATGCTTGCTCTTGGGGGAATTACTAGAATTGCTGGGGCTTTGTAAATTAAAGAGTTTGGTCTAGACCAACTCTATCTGTAAAGTGTCTCTGGATAACGTTTGTTATGATTTGATACAACTAATAGAATTGAATTGAAGAAAATAGCTCCTATGAGAACAGTTGTGCTGTGGGTTATGGAGCGATTCTGGAAGATGTTGCTGTGGATTTTTTTAAACATGGCTTTTCAATCTTGTGAATGTCTTCTGTTAGGATGGAAGCAGATATCTTAAAACATGGAGAAATCTGCATTGTTAGATGTGTCTTCAATGGGAAAAAAAAGGCTGTATTGCAGGTAGGGGTGCATGATATATCAAGTCAATATTGTTATCGTGATATCACGTTACACACTATAATATTGAAAGTGTTGAGATAAGTAAGCAATATTTTTTTTAATTTATTTTATTGTTTCTAATATGTCCATATCATTTCTCTCAGCCCTATTTTAAGGGTTAATACTGTAATAATTTTCTTTGGCCAAACTTCTCCAAATCCTTCGCACCTATCTGTAGAGTACTCTGATCAGTATTCATACCACATATGAGTCTCTCCATATCAAAATCATGGTTACCCTCAGTCTTCAGTCCCAAACTTTTACCTCAGTCTGCATTGTTTTGCAGAGAAATTACTTATTCAGATCAGATATTCAAAAAAGTGCATGGTCTGAAATAAAACAAATGTACCTACATTTGTTTGAGTATTTGTTTGCAAAAGTTAAAATGAAGCAATGCCTTCTGGGAATTTCAAGACAGATTAGACCGCGTCAGTGTGCTTGTTGGAAGTTGAAGATTGGAAGCTGGAAGCTATACTCCTGACAAAAAAAAGAATCTAGGCATCAAGTGACAAAACAGATTAGCACATTGTTATGAATTATTATGCCTTTTCCCAAAATAAACACACACATGCCACACACACACACACACACACACACACCACACACACACACAAAACTTGAATGGAGATCTCACTTGTAGAGGAGAATGTCGGCAGCCTGGAGGACAGGATACGTGAAGAGACCAACACTGCCTTCATTCTTTAATTTGCTCTTCATCTGAAAAGATAGAGGAAGCAAAAATCAAAAAGAAGTCGAGATAAAAGACACAAAAATAAAGAAGAAAAAGACAAAATACATACAAGCAGAAATAAAAGCAAACTGGTGGAGAGACTGACTTTTTCCTCCCTCAGGATTGAGCTATTTTCACTTTTACGACTCATCGATTCTCAGACAAACACAGTACGGATGAGTTCACGTGATATTTTCCACCATGTTTGAGGTTAACTCATCTGTTGGGTAAACACAAAGTCTTTTCTATGTAGCAACAAAGACCAAGAACACGGAGCAGCTGGCTCTCTCACTCTAACTCAGCATGTATTAAAACTGCATGTGGCCGGGGGGAAATAAATGTAACTAGAAGGGCACTTGTAGAGCGCGGACCTTCGATCTCTTAATACTAACGAAAGTGAAAAATGATCTCTTCCCTGGCCCATGCTACACCCTTCAAACCAGAAAATCAGGTTGGTGTTTTTTTCCGTAATCTTGCTAAAACAATATAATAAACACACACGTTGAAAATAAAGCCTCTTTGGCGGAGGGTATTATAAGAGTTTTGAAAATAGAGGAAAAAAATTATAAAACAGAGTACTTCAGAGGGAGCGTGAAAGGGGATGATCTTAATTTGTGACTCTTAAACTGAAGTTAGACGAAGATGTGGCAATAATTAAATCAGAATGATGCTGAAACGCTGAGTGAGTGGACATCCAGCCGTTATAAGAAGATATAACATCAATAATATAACAACATACTATGAAAAGGAGCCATTTTATTCAGATTGCAGATTGTTGGAGAAAAGATTAGAGATAGCTAGGCTGGATTTTAAAGCTGGTGTCTGTTTAAGTGTTTAGCTTGGAAATAAATACTTTTTATCTCTAGTTGATGATACTGTGAGTCAAAAACCGAGCTGACCGCAACATGTAACAGGATATTAGCGGTGGACTCACTTTGATCTCACTTCAGTCAGTTTTATTATTTTGCCTTTATTTGTATCTGTATGATACTCCATATGTGATTGGATAATTAGAGTACATTTTGTCATTTAAGTTTCTGTAAGTCTTTTAAACTTCCCCAATGATCTATAACTTTAGCTGACATTGTATATGCGACCAGCACAAACTAGAACTCTATATTCAAAGCAGGGACATAATTAAACTATTTTGATTTTTGCTACAGCTCGAGAATGACACATTTGAGCCTTTATGACCAACACTTAAATGGTTAATAGAGGCTCGTTGGAAGAAGACAAGATCATTTGATACCTATAACAGAGTCATTTTAATAATTACATTTAACTCAAATTAGGTCTGGGTAAACTTTTCATGGCGATGATTATATTTTTCCATAAAATAAACTCTGAAGCCTCACACATCATAAATCAGAAATATTTTTCAAATATAATATAATACCCTAACTTCACTATTTACCATATGCAGAGTTACTTATGAAACGTACGTAGCTGCCTCTAGAACTGCTCACAGCTTCTTTGTATGTGCACGTGTGAGTGTCTGCTGCAGGAAATCTTAAGAGTCTAACCTTCCACTGCGGCAGGTGTCGGAGGCGGGGCATGCTGGTCAGACAGCCGAGGATCCAGGAGAGCTCAGCGTGCTCGGACACCTGCAGGGTCCAGAGAGTGGGGAAGATAAACCTTCAGTTATAGTTGGCTTAAAAACACACACAGCCACACGTCATTTGTCCTCGATAACAATAACTTAATTTAAGTTCTGGTCTTGTTCTAGTTCATTTTTGGATCCTTTATGTTCTATTTTTACTCTTTTCATTTCTCACGACTACCTGAGCAAAGAGTAATTAACTGACAATTTTTATTGTTTTTTATTTTCTATTTTCTACATATTATAGCTGTTGGTCTTTTGGGCTGGATAAGGGAAAGAATGTATGTGTTCAAAAATCAATATAGACATTAATAATGGTCAAATAATATACAGTGGCTTGCATAAGTTTACACACCCATGCTAAAGTTGATTAAAAAGGAATAAAAAACATCTTTTGGAAATTAATCATTAATCATTTAGGAAATCCAACCTTTTAAGAACACCAACTTTCTTTGTGAATAAGTAATGTATTGCAATAAATCAATGTTCTTCCTTAAAATAAGGGGGCATGAGTATAGACACCCATCTGTTAAATTCCAATACAATTTATTATTAAAGGCCAGTTATTTCATGGATCCAGGATACTATGCATCATGACAAAGTTTACTTGGCCTTTGGAATTAAAATAACTGGCCTTTAAAATAAAAATGTGCCAGACTCTAAACTTATGCAAGCCACTGTATGTGTATTCTATATGTGTCTGTGTATTGTACATTTATAAAAAATAAAATAAACATACAAAACCACAGAGAAGCATTCAAGAGATAAAAAAGGAGATACATTTAACAGCAAGATTAAACAAACACAGATGAATGGATGAAAGGTCTGTTATGGAACAGGAGGAGGGTGGCTCCATTACGCCACCAAGTGGCAGAGAAGAGTACTGCTTCTCCCCATCTGTCCTCCACTCTACCTGACAGGTGCACCTGGTCACACCTGTGTTTACGGTCAGGAAAGCTAAATCTAGAAATTAATTTGCATTTTCCAATATCAACAGAGCAGACTCAGCCATTGTCTGTGCTGATATGTTGATTTGGTTGCCGTTTGCTTTAGATGTTTAATTATTTATGTACATCTATGACTATGAATTTAAAACGGAAAAATATTTCTTTCTTTCAAAAACGCTTTTACACATAAGTAGGAATTGTTGTGGGTATCAATGACTTTGACACAAAACAACCCTGGATTTTGAATCAGCTGTGGTCACATCAGGGGTTAGTAGGGTAAGTCACTCATGCCTATTATTTGGGTGAAGTCAGATATCACCTAATAAACATTGGTACACTAAAGATGGCTCCATCCCTAAAGCTCAGATATAATCATCATCTGCTACTGTAGTTCCACAGAAATGCAAATTTGTGTTTTGTTTGAGTGGTGGTGATAGATTTTTTCATTTAAGGAGTTATTGAAAAAGCAGTTTTGAGGGCACCTGAACACCTGGTTGAGCGTTCGCCCTATGTACGAAGGCTCACTACTTATTGCAGCGGCCGGGCGAGGGTTCGGTTATGACCTACCTTTGGTACATGTCATTCTCCCTCTGCCTCCCATTTCACGTCTCCACCTGTCTTGTCTAATAAACATGTGGTCCAATAAATGAATAATAACATGTTGTGAAACACTCAATGGGTGAATGTTAATGTGTGTGGTGTAGCTTGGGCATTTGGCAGTGGTAAATTAACTCCAACAGATCCACTTTCAAGGAGGCTGTCCTGAATGTGAACAAAAACGTGCCAGAGAGAGCGAGTGTGTGTGTGTGTGGGGGGGGGGGGGGCAGGAAATATCCTGCAAATTAAAGTTTATGGACGCCGGCTATATTGCCTTTCCCTCTCTCTTGTTGCTTGAAAAGCATTCTGGTCAGCGTGACGTTAACAGCAGACAGCAGGGACATAAACCAAGATTTCGGGCAAACATGTAGGGGGCCGGTATTTATTACACACTGCAGACAGACAAGAGATGGGACAGATGTTGATGTCAGCACAAAAAAAAGGATGGATATGGTTTGAAGTGCAATAAAACTCATGATATTTTCAAGTTTGGAAAGAACAAGGTCTCCATTCAGGCTGCACTGCAAGAATGCACTGCAACAAGCAATATGCTAATGCTAGGGATCATGTGGGCATTACCCTGATTGCGATTTATCCTGCAGCCATGGCAACAACTCCTGTGAAGATGAGATTTTAGAGAGCAGTGAATCCATTTCTATTCTTGGTTCTTCAATAAAACTCAAACTGATTCATTCACTTCCTTTTTGATACCACTGACAGTATGGAGTATTTTCTTTGAGCAGTCTTGTTTTTTCATATGGAGCCGGCGTGTTCAACAGGAGGGACACCTTGCTGCCAAGTTATGTGGCATGAAGCTAAACGAGAATAAAAATAGGGCTGTGTGTGTGTGTGTAGTGGAAGGGGGGGGGATGCCAGAGATACCCAAATGGACTGAGCAACACACACGAACACACACACACACACACACACACACACACACACACACACACACAACTGTGAATTTAAACCTGAAATCTGCATGTTAAGAATGTAAGTATCCTTCTCACTTCCTTCAAGTGGCCAAAGCCAGACTTAATGCTGCTTTAAAGTTGCGTGTTTGTGAATTTCACAGAATTTAAAGTGGATATAAGAATCAGGAGCGAGTTGGCATGTTGGCAAGTTACCATTACAGCAGAGTCAACTGCAGGTAAATAAACAGTCAAAGTTTCATGGAAAACACAATCTCATGTCAGGGAAAGAAATCCTGTAATGGACCCACTGGAAAATGTGAATTCCAGGTTGAAATGAAACCCAGCAGACATCCATCCATCCTTCCTTCCTCTCCTACCTACCTGAGACTGCTGGAAGAGTATTGCCCTCTCTGGGTCGATGCCACAGGCCAGCAGGCTGGCTGCCATGTCTAGGATGTTGCTCCTGAGTTGTGCCGGGTCCTGAGCCTGTGTGATGGAGTGTAGGTCCACTATGCTGTAGAGCACTGAAGGATACTGGTTCTGCAGGGCCACCCAGTTCTCCAGGGCACCCAGATAGTTGCCTAGGTGGGGCACCCCAGTTGGCTGGATACCAGAGAATACGCGCCCACATCCCGGAGGCTCCTATAGAAAAAGGGGAACATGCTCAGGGTTATTTGCACTTTGTAAATTAAAGATGTTCTGTCAAAATATATTCATACGATTTCCTTAAAGTGCTCATATTATGCTCATTTTTAAGTTCATAATTGTATTTAGAGGTTGTACAGAATAGGGTCACATGGTTTAATTTTCAAAAAGCATATTTTTCTACTGCACATTACTGCAGCTCCTCTTTTCACTCTGTGTGTTGAGCTCTCTGTTTTAGCAAGAGAGTGAGGGATCATGCTTCTGTCCCATCTTTGTTGGAAATTGCTAATTAGAAGCGGAGTATGAGGGCGTGCCACGCTAGCAGCAAGGCGAGCATTATAACATGTGTTACAAAGTGACATACGTTTGTTACAGAAGTAAAGGCTGGACTAC
>NC_048417.1:6700188-6735786 GCF_013103735.1 Etheostoma cragini
AAAAAGAATAATATGAGCACTTTAAAAACTAATTCAAGATATTCATAGCCTGTATCTTAGAAGTACTTATGGTTATCTGTCTCAAAATGATTTGTTGATTAAAACTGATCACAAGAGAAAAGACACGATATTGAACAAAAGAAAGACTGAAGAGAAACTAGTGTTTGGAGAGAGGGTGAAGGTGAAAAAGTGAGAAAGTCTGCAGAGACCGTGTTAAACTATTGGCAGGTTGGGGGCCAGCAGCGGTCCTGCTTGTATTACTGAGATGCTAACTCCATTGGTAGCACCTCTGTTCTCTCCCAAACACATCCAGCACAAAGAATGCATCACCTCACTGGCCAACAATAATATTAACATCGGTCCAGCCGACTTCAAGGCCTCTGTTACCACAACGAAAGACACTGGAAGAGGAGGGGGGGCAGAACCACGGAAAGACCATACAACATGCCGCCCACCATATCACCAACATTATAACCTTATTTTGCTAGAGCTAGAAAAGCAGCGGGCTCTTCACCCCCCTCTGAAAGAAAGAGGGCAATCACTCGTGTTTGTATCCTTGAGCAAACATGGTGTTTCTCTTTTGGCAGAGTCGGGTTGGGCCAGACCAACTCATTTCTTCTGGCATAAGACCACTCCACTGAATCTTGGCTTTCAATTGGCCCTGCTGGAAGAGAGTCTTGTGGCACCGAGCACCACATTATACAATTACAGGGCTAGCAGAGCGGCACCTGTCATGAGACATGAAACCGCAATGGCCTCCAAAATCTAGGGGATTCTTTACCAAAGCCATTACACAGTAGATTAGGGCTTTGACGGAGCAGAAACTCACAAAGACCCAGAGTGGGACTTGGTGTTTTTGTTGGGGAGTTGGTAAGACAAATTGTATGGTGCCCGGGTGACGCACATTTGCTTGCCCACCAAGAAGGCCGGGGTTCAGTTCCCGGCAAAGGTACAGTGCTGTGGCTTTGGCCGGGTGTGATAAGGTGATGTCTTTGTTGGGGTGGGGAGGTGGAATCTGTGGTAGAAATAACATGAACCTCCACGTGAAAAAGGGTTAGAATTGCACAAGGTTTAAAAAAAAAAAATCCAGGTTAAAGGAGGATCCAACAATGCCTCTGTATATTAAGAAGGAAGTGGCTGTGTTGTTGTAGGTGTAATACTACGTGTAAAGGTAAAGTAGTATTACACTGTTCATTTTAACAAGAATGTACAGCCATGCTAGCTGCTTTGTGAGATTTTTCTTAGGCACGGCTGTGTTTTGAGCTAAATTCTAACATCGGCATGCTAACATGCTCACAATGACAATACTAACAGCTATTGTTTAGCAAGTGCAATGTTCACCATGTTAAGTTTAGCATGTTAGCATAGTAACATTTGCTAATAGGCACAGCTGAGGCTGATGAGAATACCATTAGTACCAACTTGTACCAAATTCCATGGCAATCCATCCCAAAGTTGTTTGGATTACAACTCAAGGTTTATTTTTGTAACTAACTTTTAATCCCAAAAAATTGACAAGGTTAAAATTGTTTTAGCTTGTTGCAAGATGTGTTGATGGGTTGTAAACAGCAACAGCTGGATAGAGGAGTCCATTTTGAAACACTCCCACACAAACCCATGGGATCCCTGTGTTATCACCTCAAATCTGACTGGCAATCATATGTTTCCCGGCCGCACACTTCAAGGTTATTATAAGTAATCATTAAAACCTGAAGCTTTCAGAGGATATCCTCTTCAGTCGCTGCTGCTTATCTTGACAGCTAGCTAAGCTACATCACATTCAATCTGAGTGAGGGACAGGCTCAACACAGCCTTTAAGATCAGATTACAGCTGCTCTCTCACCAGCATGGCACAGAGCTTCGCCATCTCTCAGGCCTGAGGGATCAAATAACAACTGTTCTGAGGACAGCGTGGTCCAAAAAGTCTCTATGTACTGGCCTGAGGGAGCTGGTTGCAGCCCGGCAAGAGAGGCAGGAAGGAACTGGGTGCTTATGTCATTACCGACGGGGTAATTGCACTGGAGTGCCATTGATGCTGAGAGCCTCTTAAGAGGTGTCAGGATTGATTTGGGTGCGGATGGGGCCCAGAGTCTGGCTCATGTGTGTTCTCACCTCGAGCTGACACGCCAAATGCATGTTCCCCCTCCACTATGGCCCCCAGGGGAGCCCATTAGCCATGCAGACATGGTAATGGTGTCATATGAGCCAATCAAGCGTGAAATGAGAGTCAACGCAGCGGCTAACTAGCCACTGGGCAATCACACCATCGCGCATAACGCTACTTCGACAGACACCTCCGTGTTACTGTTGGTCAGAGGAAAGTATCTTTAAACATGTGCCTGTATAATCGTTGGAAACTAAAGTAGGTTACATAAGGAACTAAATCAACTACTGCATGATGACAGAAGACCCAGAAAATGTTGTAGAGCTTTTAATATTTGTCATGAATACTGCACTGCAAAGCCAGGAGTAGTAAATATTATCATCTTGCATACTTTGGCCTTTGGCCATATTAAACCTGTGCAAGTGAATTCATTTCAACATGCACATACATGCAACATGCACATGAGTGTTCTACTTCGTACGTTGGAGATTTGCCTTCAAGCAGAACAATTTGTAACCAGACTTAGACAACTAGATGAGGTCCTGAAACCATCACAAAATAAGAGGTTAAAATTTGGCAGTTTATTTTTCTCTTTTGTTTCTTTCTGTCTGTTCTGAAGAAAATGTTAGACTAACTGCATTGTGTTTAAAATGCTGTAAGAAGAAAGTTGAGTTGAGGGCAGAGAACTGTTGACATTGTTCTCTGTGGGTTGAAGTATTCCAAGCATGTTGCCCTTTTGGCAAACACCTTTCTCAGTGATGTCAGAGCATGTGTTTTGCCTTTGACAGCTGATGATGAACACCTGTAGAGGTGCAACACACTTAAACTTGTCAGTCCAGTACAGAAGCAGTTTACCATCCCGTTATTCCACCTTGAATTAACCTTAAAATGTCCCATGGCATGAAAATGTCACTTTGAGGTTTTTTAACATTAATATGCATTCCCCCAGCCTGCCAGTGGCTAGAAATGGCGATAGGTGTAAACCGAGCCCTGGGTATCCTGCTCTGCCTTGGAGAAAATGAAAGCTCAGATGGGCCGATCCGGAATCTTGCCCCTTATGAGGTCATTAGGGGAAAGGCTACCTCCCCTTTCTCTGCTTTGCCCACCCAGAGAATTTGAGCCCATCCATGACAGAGAGAGAGAGAGAGAGAGAGAGAGAGAGAGAGAGAGAGAGAGAGAGAGAGAGAGATTATAGCTTTCAAACAAGCAAAGTGGCAGTTGGTCAAGGCCACACCCCCAGCCTCTGCCTTGCCCTCCCCCCCTTTCTCCTCCTCAAAAGCTACAGACTCAGAAATGCCACATAATCAGGAAAGCTAATTGTGGGACTGTCTCAAGTGGCTGTAATTCTGCACCAAGGCTGAATTGTGGGAATGAGACTTCAGATACAGTATTAGGAGACTGCTAAGGCCTATATAAAAGCATCCAAAAAGCACCATGTCATTGGACCTTTAATACAAAAAGAATAAGAGTCTATATAGCCATGCTAGCTCTTCTGTGAGGCTGTACTTAGGCACAACATGCGGATGCAAATAAAAATGTTGATCAGATGATGGCTCTTGATGAAAAGTTTACCATTGTTACAGTTCATCCTGAGGGTGGCATGAATGACTGTACCAAATTTCATGGCAATCTAATCCAATAGTAACCAAGGAATTTCAATTCACACAAAGTTAGTCCGCAAATTTTAACCTCCCAGTGTGACCATATGGGGTTGAACAAAGTTATGAGGATTCATCATCTGTACAAACTGTCATGGCAGCCCATCTAATAGTAGTAAGTCAATTTCAGTCTGGAACAAACTGGTGGACCAACCAGCTGACAGAATAGCATTGCCATCCCTAGAGCCAGGCAGATAGCGAGGCAAGAAAAGGTAATGTTATTTCTGACCTGAAAAAAGTTTTGAGGCAAAAAGTTAAGCAACAGCAGGTAGGTCTCGATCTGCAGTTGCAAACAAAATACTATCCCTTTGTTGGACAAAATTTCAGTGAAATAAAAGAGTAAAGCCCTGCTAAGCAGCTACATCTGCTTTCCTCTAATGTCTTCTTCACTTTTCTCTCTCTATCTCTTTTAATGACACATAGTGGTGAGAAATGCTGGTTGTTTTTTCATATTTAACTTTGACCGGCACAACGCTGTTTTACATCGTCGCAAAGGTGACGAAAGCTTTCTTCGTCCATGTCTGCCATATGCTAAATGCATTACACACCATGTGTGTGTGACATTAACGCCAACAGCTAGAAGGTTACATACACTAAAAGGCCATGTTTTCACACTTGCAGCAACTTTCCGGGAATATGTGTTCGTTTGTCTGTGAGTGTACGTGTGTGGTAATCTCCATAGGGACAGAGGTCGTTTGCAAACATAGACGTATGTCTGCACGTGTCGTAGTCTTTTGCCTACATCAACATCCGTTAAGCTGTGAAGGTGTCTGTCCATGTGAATTTGACAGCTCACATCAAAGATCAACACTGGTGGAAAGAAAAAAGCCCATCATACGAGCAGTAACCTGACCAGATTCTTTGCACAAGCTACATTGTTAAACAAAAAAAATATTCAACGGGTTCACTTACTTTATTTAACAAATCTTTTTTTGAGTTAACGTTGACTTTCCAACAAATCCAGAGGAAATCTAGTTCCAGGATTCCCTGAAAACAACAATTTTTCTTTTCTTTTTAATGTCTTCCAGAGACCTGGAACCACTTCCTTGTGGGAACTGAATGAAAAATGTTGGATTTATCATTTTAGTGGGTGCAAGATCCTTACAAAAGCATGTATAACAATGACAAAAAGGACTGGGACGACACACATAAAACGTAGAGTTTGGTCTTGAATCAAATAAATTATTTTTTCCAGATTTATAAAGCTGTGGGGGTTTTAACTCCCACAGTTAAACTGGGCTGTGATTTTACTAATCTTGTAGGCGGAATTACATCACTGCGTTTTGGTCAGACATCCTAAATAACTAACTGATAACACACTTGGTTTGCCCAGGAAAACGGTGTGTACACTAGGTGTTGCACAGCTTTATTGCTCCAAAATGATGATTCTATCTGGCCCCTAAACTGTATCTCACGTCCTGTCTAAATATCACGCACAAATGTTTTTCTTTGTTTCTTCCATTTAGTAGTCCATTTTTGTTGCTGCTTACATGAGCCTAATCCTTAAGTTGGTGTCACTATAGGAAATGGTTGCATTACATGTATGGCTAAAGCATGCTATGTTACAGCAAAGTGTTAAAAACCGACCTGAGATATACACATTTTAATATCACTGGACAACATAGTATTATACTGTATTGCCATATTTAAACTGCTGCACTATTTTATCTTAGAATCTAATTTAGTTTTACTCATGCGATTTTATTTTTTATACATAATTGTTTGTGCATTGTTGGAGGGAGCCTGTGAACTAAGAATTGAATAGCCAACGACTGGTTCACTGTAATGGTTGTGCATATGACAATGAAGAACTTGAACTTATCATTCATCATTACAATTGTTGAACAATTGCAGTTTCCAGCATGTCCAGGCCTACAGTCTCGCTACATTCAATGTTATTAATCACAGCTTCAGATTTGGTCGAGCTAGAACTTGCAAAACAGTGGACTTCACTTCTTAGATCTGTTCTGGGCTGCTTTTCAGGGCTCATACATCATATCAGAGCCTGGGAGTCCTGGAGTGGCCCACTGACATCTCTCTCACCAAGGGGCTGATGAGCGGGCCAACAGCCACCACCATTTTACCTCGCCAATTTCAACACATCTCAAAAACCACCTCTAGGGGCATTGCTGCTTGCCCCGCTGTGAGTTACCATCAGCTCTTTGTGGGCCGGGGAAGAGCTCCAGATCCAACCGTGGCTGCACCAAGATGGGCCAAAAGAGTTTCACGGCTCTCCTGCTGGGCGTTTGACACACAGGATCCAGTGTTCTTCTGTCCTGGGCGCCCCAAGCACCCCATTAACACTGGCACCATGATGAAATGCACCTTGACACACCTCCGTCCAATCCACAGTATCTTTCTTCATCTCTGTCTTTCTGTCACTTTGGGACCTGTTAACGCTGGTGACCAACAGAGCTGTACTTCAGTGAGATATCAAATAGGAAATGGGGTTTAGTGTATTACCCCCCCTTTATCCCTTTAAGCATACGTGTGTGTGTGTGTGTTTAGCCAAAGGGGGTACACACGACAGCTTGAAACAAAGTGCATATAACCACAGAGAAAAAATGCACACTGTATACAAACCAAAGAGGCAAAAAAATGAAGAAAACATGGAGTGGTGGATAAAGCAGTAGAAAGAAAAAAGAAGTGATGAGGAGGCAATGTGAAAAATAAATAAGAATAAAAGTGCTATAGCCCAGTCAAGAGTTTTTTTTCTTTTTTTCCTCTCCTAGTGAGCGTGTTGGAGGGGAAGCAGAGGGGAAGGACCATAAGGAGCGTTTGATTAAATCTGCGGTTGACGTGTGGGACAGGTGAGATTGATGAGGTTCCTCTGAGTTTCACACTGTGCGGAGAGCGGGGGTACAGGAACAGAACGCTGCAGTGTGGCGGGCCAGGGCTCGGGGCCCGCTCGCGCCGTGGGGTCGCTCGGCTGATTAATGGGACTGGAGGCCCTTCAAAAACAGCACTTCCCGCAGACAGGGCCCGACGGTGCTCCAAAAATAACCAGGCAGGGGAGGCAGCCCCAGCATCCAGCCCTAACAGGCTGCAGCTTCTGAAGGAACCAGACTTCAATTCGGCTGGGGGGGGGGGGGAGATAACCAACAGGAGCAGTGCCTACTCAAGACAGGAAGCTTTAATGACTCTTCTAGTTTATGGGAAGTGACAAACAGTGACAACTGACATTGTATTAACTATGATGTCGTTAAACTCAAAGAACTGTAAACTTTACACACTGTGACACAAAGCCCATCATAAAACATCTTACTAAAACTGATTTACTTCAAGGACTTAACAGTCTGGTTTTTTGTCGTCCGTTTTGACAATCAAAAGATGAACACTAAAATTAAAGCGTAGACTAAGTAAACTACGAGAAATGTGATGTATTTGTCTGAACCAGATGATGCTGCATCTAGTTGTGGCAAAATTTGAGCGAGATCACATTTTTTGCAGACGACCATGTGTTTTGTTTGTCCAATCCCTGTATGCTGGGCACGCTGTGACCCATGGTTTGCCAACAAAGTCTGCAAAAAAGTTACAAATCAAGCCGGATAAACAGCTGTTTTATTTACAGCGGTTATAATAAAACAAGTATCACTGACTGAAACTGTACTGTACGTTCAACCAAACTAGTTTGCCTGAAATATGCCCATGATCACATGTTAAGCAGCTGGAAAAGCCAACCTTAATTTATGTGACTCTTTTTCACCGTTAGATAAACACATTCATTTCAGAGCTACTTGTTTCCTTCCAAATCGTTTCATTAAACCACTTCCTCCTCCTTCTGTGTTGACAATGGACATGTTCAATTTTATTTTGCTTTCAGAAAACAAATGACTGACAGGAGAGCTAATACCTCCCAAAAAACACATAAAAGTCATAACGCAGCAAAGAAATAAATGGCACACACTTCATAAATGTATCAATATGTAATTATGGTAACACTCTTGGCAAACATCTACCGGCAGCTCCTCTCTAAAGAGGCCAGTCATTTCCTCTTGCAAAGGCAGCGTCAGCTGACTTGAGAGCAGCTCAAAGGCAGGACACCAGATACGTGGTACGTTTTAATTAAAGGTGTCAGACGCTCAGCGGAAAGGCGCTGGATCAGGCGGGGACTATAACACAGGAAAACTAGTAAGATTCCCCAGTCACCACTGTGGGCAAACAGCTACAGAGTGGTTCTGTAATTCCACTTGGCTAGATATGAATTTAAAAAAAAAAAGGAATATGTTGACATAGGAGATAGTTTTAAGAAATGGGTAATGTGTCTGAGTGAGCACCCTGACTGGAGAATGACTATGACAGACCTAATTACACAGATGGGACTGCTGAGAATTAGTGGGCTTTTCTGACAGTTGAAAATAAATAGGGCAGTTAATGAACATCCTCAAAGGGGAGGCCATGTTTCCTCGCTCTCGCCGGCCTCTCCCATGCGGTGCGGGAGCAGCTCTAATGGTTTTAGCTGACACCCAAGTGAATTTGGAGCTGAGGAGAACAGAGAGGCAAATTAAAAGTCACTTCCTCTTTCCTAGAGCCCGGGGCTGACATGACTGATATCAGTCAATAACTGGACCACAGACCAGGGCCGTCTAGATGGGGAGCCCTACACTTCCAGCTGACGCGAGGCTGGAGGTTGGTGTGAGGCGAGAGAGAATACACACCTTTCAATTCTAAGCAAACAACACAACAGCTAAACTTAGGTTGAATTAATTTATGCAGCGCCAAAAAAAGATAAATTTTTTCGCTATGCAAGCTTTGTCAGTTTAGACTTCTTGAGGAAAAATGTCAGTAGAGCAAAAAAATTGAAATAAATCTCTTGCTACAGCAGGAAAACAGACACCTACTTATTTGTCCTTACTTTGTCCAACTTCCGGTAATTTAAGACGACAAACGTTCAAAACCACTTACCTAATTAGAGTTAACTAAATTAAAAAAACAAAAACATGCCAAGACTTGGAGCAATTGCTTTTGGCTCAGGTAGCTTGCTATGGGTATTATTTTAGGCACTTCATAAACTTAAATGAATAACCCAGGAAATTAGCACTGCTCTGCCCTGCCTTGGTCTGAATAAAAAAATATACATTTTAATCTGCTGTGAAAACAAGGTTGTGTCCCCCAGAACACACTGAAAATACTGTCAAATTACTACAGGTTATTTTGCTGATATTTGCGATTATGAGTAAGAAATTTTTAACTAAGTGACGAGATTTTAAAAAAGCAAGCACACACAGCTGTCTCAAAAGCCCTTCTATCAGAATTCAGAGCATCTGAAAAAAGCCACACTTCATCTTTGTGTCAGTCCATTGAGGTTCACTGACTTTTTAAAAACACATTTTCCAGTGCAGAAAAACCTTCAAAAAAGCGTCTTGTTTGACGCACATCACACCTCGGGGCATTGTGAGCGGTCCACATTTGGAGAAAATTAAAACAAATGAAAACCAACACTTCATTTCTGATGTTATTGCTCATAATGAAGCACTGCTGTGATGCTTTTCGAGTCCCCGCTACTTCCACCTCCTTCCTCCCCTCTCGTCGCACACCTCTCCGGCCTCTCAGGAGACTCTGCCTTAACAAAATACAGACGGGACGGTGGTAAACGTGCATACTGTATTACAGCTCATACATCAACTAGTACCAGGGCTTTTGGTAGATGGTTGAGCATTTTAACTGCACAGTAACGCAAGAACGGCTCAATAATTAGCATCTCTGTTGTGCTGAAACACACTGGTTATTCTTACACTTACCAGGGGACTCGTTGTTTGCCTTAACACCCCATTTGCTTCTTGTAGGCAGCCTAGCAATCATAGGAAACTCTAAGCTGAGTTATAGGCCTGTTTAAAAAAGTAAAAAAAGGTACACTCAAGAGTGCTACTGAGGATATGATGTCACATGTCTAGGAAAGGAAACTGCCCCATATAAACTCAGGATAGACAAGGAAAAATCTTCTAGTCACAAATGAAAGCTGCTACAGTCAAAAATGAACCATTAATGATGTCATGTGTCACTCAGAACTAAGAAGGAAAGGCCAAAAACAAACTAATAAAAAAAAAAAGCATGATTTAAATGTATGCAGGAACCATAAAGCCATAAAAACAAAAAAACCTTGACAACAAATAACACAATTATGTGGTTTTGTAAAACCTTGATGAATCAATCCATCACACGTCACATTTCATTCATAACATAATTTTGATCACATTTCTTGTTTAGTTCAATTACTCCATCTTACAATTTTGTCCATTTCCCAGAATGCCCTTCCGCCAGGGATTGGGGAGTAACCATGTTTGCTTTCATCTGTACTCAAGCAAAGAAAAAAAAACATTCACTCTTTGATTCTGAGCAACTGACACTGAAGCTGACGGTTACTGTTTAAAGTCTCTGACAACACTTTGTGCTTTCCAACTTAATGCAGCTGCTTTAAATACCAAAACGTCCTGCTACAATTCAGCCAGTGTTCTCTACATAGGTAACAGCCACAGTTTGAAGAGATTGTTACCCTTAAATTGTTTAAACCCTACATTTTTAGGCTTAACCAGTAGTGCACTAGCTCCCTGTCCTCCAGTAATAGACCGCCATCTACTGTAGGTGATATTGACTATAGATGGAAGTACCTCACACAATCCTACTACTTCAAAAAATCCAAACTTTTCCTTTTAGATAATTATTTTGGCTTTTCTGCCTTTAATTTTTGACAGGACAGTTGAGAGATTTGAACCCTGGACCTCTGCATCAAGGCATAAACCTCTTAGTATATGTGAGCCTGCTCTTCCACTGAGCCGACCTGGCCACACCAAATTATTCCTTTTAAAGCGATCGTGTTTTATATCTGTCACCCTATGAGGAACTCTAAGTAATGACAACAACACTTTTAGCAGATACACATGATACAAGTCTTCTGTGATCACACACAGCCCCCACCCCCGTTTCCTCCATGCAGTTGCTAATAGCCAAGGAGGGCACAGTGGATAAAAAAAAACATGATGATTCTTCAGAAAAAGTAATTATTTTCACTCAAGATTCTGCACGTGAAAGTCCCTGGACCAAACTGGTTTCTGAACATAGCCATACTGACAAATACAGCGTTTTGTGAAGCCAATAGTCTTAAGGTCCAATGTGTGGAAATTTCTCACATCTAGTGTTGAGATCATTTATCAAAAAGCCAAGATGACCATCCACACCTGGAGGAGAAGTAGATCCTGTACAGTGGCTGGAGAAAGTTTACTCACCCATGCTAAAGTTGTGAAAAAGGAATAAAAAAAACTCTTTGGAAATAGATCTTAATGCCTTTATTAAAAAAAGTTTTAGGGAATCCAACCTTTTAAGGACTCCAATTCTCTTTTTTAATTAAAATAGCTCCACATCATCACATTCCCTTCACCATACACAGAGATAGGCATGGGGGACTTTCCATTAGATCATCTCTCAATGCAAATCAAACCAGCTATTAAGCTAACTGAAATAACACCATGCCAATCTCTAGGTATGGTGAAGGGTATGTGATGATGTGGGGTTATTTCAACTCTAAAGGCCAAGGGAATTGTATCAGAATGCATAGTATCCTGAATTCATGAAATAACTGCATATTTTCTTTGGTACAAATCCTCGCAAAAATCACACTATAATCGTTTTAACTTTTAAGATTCAATATTAGCCAATGAAAATGACATCCAAACAGGATCATTGTACTGATACAAATAACGTGTTCGCCACTCGGTTTAAATAAGCAAACAACAACAGAAAGAGTTTAATTTAAAATAAGGTACAACAGTTCTTTATTAATATTTATCCTTGACATATAAAGACTGAATTCAACATGTTTTAGTGAGTGAACGGAGGACACAGTGAGTAAACACTCAAACCCGGTAACGTTTCAGTCACAGGCTGCAGCTGAGACACAGCACGCCTCTGTTAACAACACACTTCACGTACCTTGTTTCCCGTACAAGCTTCAGAGCAGAGTAATCTTGTAGGAGAATTAAACTTTTGAATGAACCTGAAGAGCTGTTTGAAGTTAGTCCGCACGGGAAGCGCCATCTTGAATTGTGACCTCATACGGTGGCTTTGAAAGGACAAAAGGGAGAGATGCGTTTCAGCCGTTTGCAGTAGTGCAGTCAAACGATTCCATATATTTTATAGCGATTAATCGCAATTAATCGCACAATTACCTCTCTTCTAAATGTCCCTTGATTTCTTTATGTCCCATTATTTTTTATCATTTTAATGCTTTCATCATCCTGGAAAAGTTGCTTTGTGCAAATGTTTTTTTTTGTTCTTTTTTTTTAAACAACATTAGCCTACTGTAGTGTTCAATTTCACCCGTAACATTCTCACTTGGCGCAAACAATCTCTTACACAATGTCCCAAAACATTGCCCATCAATAAAAGATGGAAATAAAATGCTTTGAGGAGGGGTCGGGGAATTGGCATCAGCTGTGTGCTTGGACATCAAGTGGTATTTCAGATTGGACATGCTGTGATGATAGCTCAGTTCAACGACAAAACACACAGATCACTTTTTTTGTTGCTTTGACACAAAATGCATACAGTTAACACAATATTTGAAAAGTTTTTTAACTTCTTTTACACACAAGCTCAACCAAGACCAAAACAATGGATTTTTACTGACAAAATCACAAATGCTTTCCACACAACGCACAGTCCCAGGAAATGCTAGAGCTAAAGCTCATTTAAAGAGCCAATTATTGGAATTTTGAAGACATTTTTTTTTAGTAAAATGTAACTTCAAAATAAAGTTTTAGACCTTTCCTGTGCCCCATACATCGCACGACCCCAGGAAGGTTCAGAGCTCTATACCTAAGTAAATGCATAAACCTGTGTCCCATACAACGCACAATCCCAGGAAGGTTCAGAGCTCTATACCTAAGTATATGCATAAACCTGTGTCCCATACAACGCACAACCCCAGGAAGGTTCAGAGCTCTATACCTAAGTATATGCATAAACCTGTGTCCCATACAACGCACAACCCCAGGTATGCAGAGTGACTCACCGTAAAGGATGTGTCCTCAGAAACTCTGGTTTTCATGTTCTAAACCTAACTCATAGGCTAAAGTCCAAGCGAACAGCTGTTCACATTAGTTAGTAATTGAATGAATTGATAGTTAATTGAAACACAAACATCCCCTGCATTTTATAATGTTCTGTTGTTACTGTAAATTAAAGAAACAGCTGATTGAAGCTGATTGTTATGCAAATAGATCAATCACAGCTGAATCCCATCTAGGAAACACACTTAGCTGTGGAGGTTTCTTTCAATCACATGATTATCAGTTTTTACAGTATTCTTTACATGTCACAGTAAGTGAGTAAGTGAGCAAAGATTACAGTAACCAAAGTCATTTCCTTGTTTGTTTATGCAAACCTGGCCAACGCTGATTCTTATTCTGATACGTTACAGTAGTACATACAGTGAAAGAGGACCTATTTGGGCTCATTTTGTGTGGAAAAGGAACAATACAGTAAAGATGAACACAAAGAAAGTAGGAGGGAGAGGAAGACAAGTACCAGGGTTAGGGTCATATACCGTACATTCTACAAAGCTACTATGAGATGGGTCATTCATTCTTTATATTGAATTTCTGTAGCAAAAGAAAGAAAATGCCGCATTTACTAAACCCAACAAAACAAAACAAAGATAGGCTTCAAGAGAATCTGCATTGTAAAACACAATCCATGATCAATAGAATATGTTATTATCTATTGTATAAGAGCATACCTGTAACTATAAAATAATGCATTTTCTACAATTCCACCTGGTATTTTTATGACATTGTGCTATGAATGACTACGTTCCTGTTGGGAGAGAACATGTGTTAGTGTTTTGGAAGAATAATTTGATTTTGAGACATGTTTGCAGTGTTTTGGTAGATACAGTGTATTGTGTTAGTATATTATTGTCCTTTTAAAATTTAGTGTTGGGGTTTAGTTTACAATGTGTGATTCTGAGCATAGAGTCAACCGTTTTGCCAGATGTGTGTTGTAGGTGTGTTGGTGCATTAAAAGTTTAGGAAAATTGTTACAATTTTTGAAAAAAATGTTATGTGTATTCTTTTTTAAGTGTGTGGTTAATAGTTGTGACAGCAGTGTGTTAGCATCTGAACAAAGTGCAGTAAATCCGCAGTGTTGTGGTTAAAGTCATGGCATAAGTGTGTGGAGTTTTGAAAACTGTGTTCTAGCAATGAAAAACAAACGAAAGTTTGGTCCACGTGAACTGCTGCAGTACAGACTGTAGTTAGAGTTTTGCATATGTGACTCCAGTTGTGCCCACTGTGGTTCAGCAATCGAAAAAAACAACAACTGTAAAGTGCTACTTACATAAAAACAAATTACATGCTGTGTATGATTCTTGCAGACAGTTAAATTCATGTATATGTTTTTTTTTAAAGTCTTCTTCAATCTTAAACCTTTGCAGGAACTTCTACTCTCCTTGCTGATCTGTACATCATGCTGCCTGCACTGTTCTGTATGTCCAAACCCGGTGCTGCCCATGCAACAGTAAGATGTATGATTACACATTCACCCACCACCAGATGTACAGTAGGCTACAGAAATTGTCAGACATGTGCGGTTTCCTCATTGTCTGAGGTCTCTATGTTAATTGGTTGGTGTTGTGTCTAGGCCTGACTGTTTCCTCAACAACTGAACTTTCCCAGGGAGGCAGCTGCAGAACCTTTCCATACCATACCTCATTAAAAAGTGGCAATATGCATACTATAAGTGATTGTGCTACACGCTGGGTAAGGTTACAATATGTTTTCAGGGCACGCTGGCCATTCTCTGAGAACCCTTGTTTCTCAAACATCTGCTCCTGATTTTTTTTCCTCCACCTTTTGCATCTGGTTGCATTTGCAGCACAAAATACAGACTATCATTCCATATTCATTATTATTTCCCGAGGCGCTGCTGGCCGAGCTCTTTGGTGTTTCACATGGTAGAGACCTGAGCTGGCACGTTCTCTCACGCCTGGGTGATGGGAGATCTGGTCGGCAGAGCAGAGACCGACTGGCGGGAGATGGGTTTGTACATTCTGGTGTGTGTGTTTGTGTGTGTTTGTGTGTGTGTGTGTGTGTGTGTGTGTGTGTATTTCCTGGCAACTCAGTAGAGGTTGGTCCTCCTGCTCTTCTTTTTTCTCCTGCCCGCTCCTCTTTTCTTCTCAGTCTAAGAGAAATGCCTTTCCGTAAATCAAGAAGAGTGTATTTATTGTGTGTGTGTGTGTGTGTGTGTTTGTGTTTCATGGTAAATAATGTTGGTAATATGTAGAACTGGAGTGAGATTGGCATCATACATACACAAACAAACTATGCATACTCTATGTTTATATTCAACATCATTGTATGCCTCTGGACTAACTGGGGTTAAGTGTTGGCACAGGGACACATTGGTTGATGTGTTATCAGTGGGAATCAAACACAGGTCTCTCACACCAAAGGCATGTCTCTTATCCACTGTGCCATCACCAACCTGGTTTAAAGTCATCTAAATGTAACCTTTTTCAAACTATGTTGAAGAAACATCTTAACTGTAAACTTAGCCTACATTAATTGAAATGGCTGTCATAGCTGTAAAAATAATGCACTGATGTACTAATATTTACACAATTTAGCAGCCAAAAAGAGCCTAAAAAAAGCTGTTAACTTAAATCTAAAACCGGACAAAGAATATGCCATTGAAGTTGCCCTGTGGAGTTTTCTTGTAAACAAACAGAGGTTATATTTTCTTTCAGCACATTGCGTTGTGAATCCAAGAGCCGAACAAGTTGAATTCATTTCTTTCTGTATAAAACACTTGCAAAAGCCAACTTCTTCTTTGTTTCCTTGATAGCCGTCTTTTTCTTTCCTGCCATTCCTGCTGTTGGTCAGTGGAATAGTCTGAAACCATTGGCAGGAGTGAGCATGGCTACACACGAACATCAAAACAGGGACCCACAAATTGAAGGTCAAAAACGCCACAGGGTAGCTTTATATAAAGGAGAATAAGTTGCCATTTAGATTTCTGCATCTTTTTACCCTCCTGTTGTCCCCGGGTCAAATTTGACCCATTTTCAAAATATTAAATATATCAGAAATGTGGATTTTTCAACCAAGTTCTCAACAACAAAAAGCAACATGGGTGGTTCTCTTCAAAGCTCTTTACAAGTAAAATACCTGATCAGTTCCCTACTTTCATTTAATTTGGAAGTTTTTATTTTTATTTTATAGCATTTGAAAAAAAGACAATAATAGAAGGTTGAAAAACGCCTAAACAAATGTTGGAAAAGGATAAAAAAAATGCAGGAAAAAGTCCTCAAAAATGTCAAAAGGTGCAGAATCTTTTTTTCAAAAACAAGTGGTGAAAAAAAAAAGTGATAGAAAAACATGGATGAAAGCAACAAAATGTTGACTCAGAAAAACAAAAAGTTGCATGGTCGACAGGAAGACAACACAAGGGTTAAATTACTGTGAAATGGTGTTTGTACAGTAGAACAAGGAGAGAACCCAAGTAAGAATAAGCACAGTTTTTTTAACTCACAGATTAAATGTATCGTTTTCTTTAATAATTCCACTGGGAACACCAACGTCAGAGTGGTTCAAAATCACAAACATATGGTTTTAAATTGATGAAGATATGTAAATAAATAATGGTAAGAAATTGTAATTGATAGAGCTCAAAAAGATGTAAGAACTACACATACAGTGAATCAATGTTGTGAAATGTGGTGACGTTTCTTCATTCTGTGTTTCACGGGGAATTCAAGTGTTAAAAGTGTCCATCATTCAGTTGGAAGAAGAAGAAGAAAATAGAAACTCAGCAGCGTGATCTCCAGTGGTGAGCGAGGCCGTCCAGGTGATGATTGAAAACTTTGTGCTTTCATCACAAATCTGCTCTCCTTTCACCATCAGGGTAATTCATTTTTCATCCTCATCAGGCTCTCTGCACCTCCTGCTACTGCTCTTCCTCCTCCGACACCACTCCACATCTTAAATACTTTTATCACCTCCTCCTAGATAACTGTCTACAACGTCTTCTGACTCCACTACTACTCCACTACATTTCAGAAGGAAAGTATTTTACTTTCAACGCCACTACATTTATTTAGCAGCGTTAGTTACTTTGCAGATTTTTATTTTGGATCAATCTAATATTCAAAATATAATCAACAAATACAATATGTAATATGTTAATGTTTTAGATTAAGATAATTTTATCAATGCCCTTTATTGACGGAATTCACATGTTATACAGCAGAAAAAATCAGTTGCAATTATCTCCATCTTTACCAGCTGCAAAATTTAAGTGATGTACACATTAATGTGTCAATATATTATAATGCAATAATATAATATACATTACTCTGAAATCACACATTTGCATAATGAGTAGTTTTACTTTTGGTATATTTTAGAGCTGATACTTTCATACCTTAACGTAAGTGAAAACCTGGAATGTATACAGTGTATATTACTTAAATGTAAATATATAAACAGAACATTACGTTTAACTTCTAAAAACATGTGTGTATACTTTCTCTCTATCACACACACACACACACATAGGGACACATGCTTACTCTCTGCAGCAGCCCTCCTGAGTTTAGGAGAGATGCTAGTAGGAAAGTCCAGCTGGTGGTGACCGACACTCCACCTGTCATAATACAGCCAGGCAAGGCATGATGGGATCGTGGGGGGGCTGCTGAGTGAGGGGCCAAAGATGTGTGTACTTTCTGGACTCTGGATCCTGATGCTGAAAGACAGGATCTCCCCTCTGACACTGCAGGCATTCGGAGTCCACAGGACGTCCACCACCCAAGTGGATGGATGGATGGATGGATGGATGGATGGATGGATGGATGGATGGATGGATGGATGGATGGATGGATGGATGGATGGATGGATGGATGTATAGATGGATGGATGGATAGATGCATGGATGCATGGATGCACGGAGGGATGGATGGACAGCTAACAGAATAACAGACACCTTGACAAACAGAAGATGTGTTGGCTGAGTAAGAAGACAAAAGAATGATGGATGAATTGGATGGATCAGATAGATGGATGGATGGATGGATGGATGATGATTGATGGATGGATGGATAGATGGATGAATGATGGATGGATGGAGGGATGGATGGATGGATGGATGGATGGATGGATGGTTGGTTGGAATTTGGCGAGAGGGATAATAAATAATAAAGTGAGATACTATGCAGAGCAGAGAATGTCTCAGAGATTGGGTTGTTGGGCCGACCGCACACAGCCTGCAGCGTCTCTCCCTCACCGGCCCGCTGCTCTCAGCGTGAAGCCACAGCAAGCATAATAAACATTCAGTAAAGTATTTTATGTAAAGCAATGTTTGCTTCCCCAGAGGAGAATCTGGATTTCATTACTAATCTATCTGACCGTGCAAAACAATGTATGTTTGTCATCTCAATGCATCTGTGTGTGCATACATACTATGTGTGTCAGTGTACATACAGACATGTACAGCACCTGCCCACCTACAGTATGTGGGCAATATAACAATATTTACCATGGGAAAGTAGAGAATTGAATCAATCGATGTATTAATCAGTTTGGTCAAGCTTCTTGATTCTCTGGATTCAAAGCATCAGCTTATTTGATTTAAAATGGTTTCTCATTTGACTTTGTAATTATCATATATGTTGGGGCTGTTGCTAAAACAAGTTGTACAGTTCATCATTAAAACCGAAAAATTATCAATATTTTCTTGCTTCTATAATTTAGATTTGCTACTTTTCTTTTTGTGATGTCACAGTTTTGGGACTATTACTTGGACAAATCAAACCGTAATAGAGAATGTAGGGCACTTTTTTGAGTGACATTTTACTGTCACAATGAGTCCTCATCAAAATGATACCAAAATGAAAAAAATCATCACAACTCATAATCTATATCATAATCATTATCGATGTGTATTAACAAATATTGACCGTCTCTATCTGTACTTGCACTATAGTGAGGGTGTGTTGTGTGTGCTCAGGTGTGATGTCAAAAAAACTGACACGATTCAGAGCTTGTTAATAACAAACTCAGTTATTTGATTGTGTTCTGTAAATATATTCATAAATTCCACACAGGGGTGTCTAGACTCGCAGAACAAGTGTCAACATTGATTTCGTTTTTCCACCAGGTGGCCCCTTATGGTCTCTTTAGGTTCATCAGGCAGGAGACTCTGTACTGTGTGATCAGACACGATCATCAGAAATCTTCTTTATGTCATTATTTCTCACTGACAAGCCCGAACATAAAACTTTTACTAGTTTGTGAGGATTAGTAAGGGTGTATTTGAGTTGAAGCTGTTGATGTGATGTCAATGACATGTCAGAGTTTACCTGACAGCAGCATGCAGGGACGATGACTAAACATCAACAAACACAGAGGCACATCTGTTTTCTCCTCTTATCCTTTGTGAGGTTCCCATAATATGGAAGCATGGGCATGTTCTGCAGATCAGTTCATTCATTTGTTGCTTTTCATTTGGTCTTTTCTATCATACACTATTACACATACACTATTATCATACCATGATGATGATCCAATTTTTTACTTTGTTTTACTGATAACATTACCAAAGAAATATATATTCAAACATTTTATTTCCAAAATTTGACAAAAGCGCATTACACGTACTGTACAAGCACAGCTCAGGGTGGGAATTTAGATACGACATCTGCAGGATTAAGGTCATCCTAACAGTGGTCACATTACAAAAGTTGCAGTAATAATATATTCATGAGATGAAGAATGTATTATGAGACATACCGTTTTGATCCCATGCAAGGAAACTGACTTTAAACAGCAGCAAAGGTGAAACAGGACAGATGAAACATAAGTAACTGAACTAGAATACTATATACATTATGAACATCCATTACATACACAATTGAAACATGAAAATAACTAAAATTAAAATTACCAAATATAGGAACATAAATATTCAACATAAAAAAACGGACGGTGACGGACCAATGCAGTATGTATTTATTTGTCTTGATCTCACTTCAGTTCTTATTGGAGACGTCTCTGTGTTCTGGTCATGTTTAACTGTGTGTGTGTGTGTGTGTGTGTGTGTGTGTGTGTGTGTGTGCGCGCGCCTAGTGGGGGCTGTGGGGTCCCTCAGGGAGGCAGTCTGTTTCAGCACCTTGTCTCATTGCCTGTTACAGTGTTGACAGGACAGAAGTCGGAGGGCAGACAGGGTAAAACACAGAATTACGACAGATCAAAAGGACATTTCCTCTGCTTCAGTATGAATAGTGACAATATTATTAGTCATATGATTATTGTTTTATTTAATTGAGTTTTAAATAAATGCCCTGTACATACTGTTTGATAATTCATTTTTTGAATGTGAGTTGATGGCAGACATAGTAGTGGTAATTAGTAGTATACATAGTCATGATCACTATATTCCATTAAGGTTTCCAGGAAGCTATACCACTAAGACAAAGATGGAGAAATAGAGACATTATTACTGTAATTGTGCTAGTAGGACCTGTGTTTAAACCTCAACTTTTGGGTTTACGTGTGTAACCTGCATGTTCATTCATGAGTCTCATTTCTTTCTGTTCCTAAACATAAAAGTTTGCTTACAGTCAGTTAGATTTCATTTTGTTTTGTTTATTTGATTCATTCTGCCATAAAGTTAGAGAAAGCTAAATTAAATGGTGGTGCGTTGAACATTTGATGTGTTACTCAAAATAATATACAGAACACAATGTCAAAGGTTGTCATTGGAAATACTCTCTTCCAAATAGTCCGTATTAAAGTATGCTGATTATTTTTGTGAAAATAGTGTAGTGTTTGAAGAATTAAAACTAAATTCTATTCACTCCAATTGTTACAATTCGGAGCCCAAAATCTCTTGGCGGCAGACATCTCATAACTTGTGAGTTAATTTTTTTAAATTTTGGATCATTACAGTGTAACTGATGTATCCACTGATAGCTTATATCTCACTCCAGTGCTTTAGTGTTTAGTTTCTGTGGCCCTATGAGGTATTCTAAGTAATAAGAAAAAAATCTGCCGGCGCGTCCACATGATACACGTTTTCTGTGATCGCCCACCCCCAACCCTCCTCCACGCAGTTGCTAGTAGCCAAGGAGGACACAGAGGATTAAAAAAACATGATGGACTCTTCAGGATAGATAATTATCTACACTCAAGCTTCTGTGCGGGAAAGTCACCAGAAGACACAATCTTCTGATCATAGTCCTACTGAGAAATACAGAGAGAGTTGTATGGAGCTGATAGTCTGAATTAGCTTTGTATGAACTTATTTGGCAGGGACTTGAACGTAACTGACGTTTATTAATATGAAAAAGGTACGCAATAAGCTTTAAATCATTCTCGTAATTAACGCCTGATACTTCCTGTCATAAGAGAGATGTCCCTCCTCCCGGAGGGATCATAGCTGAGTAACACTAAATAAAAGTCACAACAAAAGCATTTCCTCAGTGTGAATGCCACAGTGAATATTTTTGGAGGACGAGGTGTACACTGTACATGCATAGTTTATGTCACTGAAGTGAACTTCAAAGTAATTATTAGCCATTCAGCACAATGAAAAAAAAAAGTGTAACTGAGAGCTTTGTGTGTAGCTTTCTTGGAACCAGACGTGCTCTGTGTTCCGGGGGTTTCCGCCACGCAGCCTATGACTGAGCTGAGGTCTGAGGAAAGTGTCAAAACTGATGAAGACTGCAGTACAGGAGCGAGTGTGTGTATCTGCATGTATGTGAATGCTCGCATGTCTGCAGTATGTGTGTTTATTACCCATTTCCAGAATAACAAAGGGATGGGTTGATGCCAGTTGCAGCTAGTAATCAGAGCCAGACTCTACAATCCATCAGCGCCGGGGTCAATCAGACAATGACTGACATCAGTAGATGGAGACTTTCTGCTGATTCTACCGCAGCAGAGACCCGGTCATTAGTCAGCCTGACAGCCCACATTTATTCCCTGCAACATGAAAAATAATGACTGTCTCTTTGGGTTTAACTACTCCCTCTCCCCCCTCCACCTCCCACTGTCCTCCCCCCAACAGCCCACCAAAGAAACTAGAAGTCACGCAGACAAACTCAATTTTTATGACAATTTTTCCTTGTTTCCCCTACAGTGTAATTCCTCCAGACTGAACCATTCCTTCATGTTAGATGCCTATGGATTTGGTCATCATATTCTTTCGTTCTATTTACTCTCTCTGCAGTCATGCAGAGGAATTCAGTTTCAATTCATCTGTTTCACTTGTTTTATGCAAGTGAAACAGCATTACACTGCTCTAATATAAACCATTGACGCTAACATGACTATCTCACTACCTAGAGTAGTAAACAGCAAATCTTGTATAATTAAAAGATGGTGTTTGGAAATACTACCAAATCATAAATGTAACCCTTCGTTTAGACCTACAATTTTCTGTAGTAAGAATCTTTATTAATGCTAATGCAATTACAGTCTCATCTTAGAAATGTGTGTTGTAATATTGTACTTTAATAATAGATCTAACCAGCAATACAAGAGCCACATTTCCATCAACTGGTTTGGAACGAATGAACCAGGCAGAAGCTCAGTTTGGTCATAAATTGGCGTTGCGGGCTACTCATGGCTGTAATCCGCCAACAGGTAAATTGCTATACAAAACATGGTCACGTTGTGCTGGCATCACTCCCTCAGCTTCCGATATGCCAACACAAAGTATTGAAAACCTGAACCAATAATTGATTTAGCCATTAAAAACCAGCAGCACGGCTCCAAGTAAATCCTGATCTCCAAATGTGACCTTGTAATCCAGTTAGCTTGTGTGTGTGTGTGTGTGTGTGTGTGTGTGTGTGTGTGTGTGTGTGTATACGTGTTTGCTTATATCCCCTTCTTCTCTTTAAACTTGATGACTGATTAAGCGTTAGGACACAGAATAAACTGTCTGCCCAAATATCAGCAATCAAATGTTTTTCCGCATGTGTGTGTGTGTGTGTGTTCTCAGCAGCCACTAAAAACAGCCGCAACATTATAACACCTAATTTACTCTCATTTAAAGGCAGGAAGGAGTGAAGGAGAGGTCAGTGGTATTTGTTTAGAGTGAAACAGGAAGCTGCTTTAGATGAACACATCTGAGTAAATTACACCTGGGCAGGCTTCAATATAATGAGGCATTTTATATCTTTGACATTGAATGTTTTAATCCAGAGCAGCTTGCAGGGAGGTAACCAGCAGAAGCTGTGATGGTGATGCTTATGAGACAGGCTTCCTGCTCAATTTTCCCACAGTAATCACACAAGTTTCATCTGGTTTATTAACCGCAACGCCAACAGCCCCATCCACAGCCCAGAGAGCTGAAAGGGGTTTGAGCAGAGAAAAAATTCTTCATGTCATGATTTTCTAATACTTCACTGGAAGTCAAACCCCAAACCTCCCAGTATCACAGGGACAGTTTCCAGTAAGGAATGACTTAATACAACATAACAGTTATTAGTTTTTAGTTTTAGCTTTAGTTTTAGTTTATTAGTTTATTTGTCAGGGACCTTGCACAGTTCAAGCCCGTACCAGAGTTAGTTGTACACAGCTAATTTACATCTGTGGTCCCTGGGCAAGAGAGTTAAAAGACAATATGGACAATACAGTCAAAACATAATGTTTAAAACAGTATATCAAATATAAAATACACATTCCATGTTATAAAATGGTTAAAAGCCAAGTCTTTAAGGACTTTTTAAAACTGCTGAGATTTGCACAATCTCTCACGTGAAGTGGAATTAAATTAATTAATTAATAAGTGAATTAAAATTCTACTTTTCTACTGCTGTAAATGAAAAAGCCGATTGAGCAAATGTACTCGGTCACGCAGCTCACACCATGTGAGCTTCGTGCTTCCATAGGCTTAGTAAAATATATGTACGTGATTTTGTGTAGAGGCGACCAGAAGGAATTTTTGGGTGGTGTGTGATCAGGATTCAAACGACGAGGATTATATTATTCTGGAGCATAAGACTGGAAAAGCACAGCTACAATGTTGGGCAATCATGACTTATTTTTTTTCTTTTTTTGATTGGTGTTAAGCTACTGTGATGTCAACAAATCATGTTCTGCACATGTTTACGCTAAAACACGCTACCTGTTGATCTGTTGAGCCACTAGAAGGTTTTAATGTGAAACATCTGTGCAGGAAGTGTGCGTTTCATTGCTGCTGTCTTAAAACTGCAAAGTAGAATCGATTGCAATTAATTAGGGAGTGACAACAGTATTGCTGTCGAAAACAGATCATGAATTAATGCTGTGGAAATGAGACGAAATGGAGGCAGTAAATTAAAAGAAAATTAAAACAGGAGCAGACAGAAAAGAGGAAAAACCCAACAACAACCTGTCTCCAATATTACGTTGTTTCACACAATATTCTCTCTGCAGTTAAGGTAAATAAATTATCTTTCACAATCATCTTAAAATAAGCCACGTTATCATAAAACTTTCAGAAACACTTCCATGTATACTGCCTTGTGTGTTCTTCTGTATGGCTGGTGGGTAACTTCAGAAAACCATTTTCCAATTAACCCAAAACCTCAGCCATGTATACCCTTTCCCATGTGTGTGTGTGTGCATATGTGAGGAAGAGACATGCACAGTAATAGCACACAGGCTATGGAAATGTGTGTTTAAATGCGTGTGTATGGGTCTGCTCACATGTGTAATAGATGTGTAATATCTGCTCCAAGGCCTCATCACTGCTGTCAGCACGTCAGATCTTCAGCGTGTGTGACGGAGGATTGTTTTACTGAAGTCACGCAGCTGGAGCCGCCCGCCGTCTCCCCACCAGAACCAGCCGCTCATTTTCATTTCAGCCGATCCACCCTTGCATTCACTGTTGAAAACCGATAAACTGCAGATAGACAGTTCATCTGTGGGTATGTTTGTGAATGTCTTCTTGATTCTTGTTTGTGCAAGCCAGTCTCTCTCCAGTTTGTGAAATTGTCACGTAATTTTTATTTACTATTTTGTGTACATGATTGCGGACACGATTTTGCCGTGCATTAATTACGTGTCCATGTGAAGAGTTTCGAACGTGACCAGTTCGTGACCTGCCATGACACTGGGCTGCTCTAGGGGACGCAACAACGGGGAAATCGCACGTGGGACAGTAACAACAACTCGTGCAAGGACACGATCCGCGGCCTCTGGGGGTCTCAACAACAGGGAAATGAAACGCCAAATGTTTTCCTCCCATCCCTGAACACGTGGAGTAGCAACACCTGGGGAACACCTAACCAGCAGATACAAGGTTGTTTTTATGCCGCAAATGCGTATCAAATATTTAATCAGCTGAAAGGGCCTCTCCATATATTGTACATGCTAAAGTCAGTTTATTCATAAGGAGGAGTATATACAGCCCCTGAAAACAGTAAATGTGTGTCTTTCAACAGTAGGTGTTTGTTGTGTTTGTCCATTCTATACAGCATGTGTGCCTGTGCCTGTGCCTGTGTGTGGATGTGTGCATGTGCTCCCCAGCTGCAGCCAAGGCCGAGAGGATCTCACCCAGATGGATTTGGGGTTAAGTTCTGCTGCAGGTCGGTTCTTCAATGAGATGCCAACCCTGATTCACTATGTGCATTTGAATTTGATCAAGTTTGAAACGGAAGTAAATGAAGGATACTCAATACACTGAAATAGTTGTCTTATGCATCTACTTCTACTATAGTGGAGATGTGTACAATGAGTGTGGTTTAAAAGGGCCAACAAGCCATCAAAGATGTAAAATTACAAAGTTATTTTTACGTCCAACAGTGTGGCACTTCCCGTTGTGGTTCCATCTGGAAACAACATCCGAAGACACAAAAAGAGTAATGCTTCCCGCTGCCATGAAAGGAGACATAAGAACTTCAAGCAGACATGTTTATGAGATACACGATTAAGAAGAGATGGTGTGACACAAAGATGTTCCTCCTCTGTAATATTGTAAATCATAAACTCTGAATCATAAACTCTGAAGGATCAACCTCTCATTTGTGTCCCTTATCTCCCTCAAGCTGCATTTCCACTACAGACCTACGTGCAAACTCCAACTTGGTGTCACACACTTTTTGATTTTCCCTGAATGATTGCTGTATGGCAACTATTTTAGGATGTAGCCAAAAACCAAACATTAAATGACAAATGCAGAGTGAGAATAACATACAACATACAACATAACTACAGCACACACAATGGACGACTCTGGGTCTGTCAACACCTGCTTTTTGGGTTGATGTTGGGTCTCTTTTCTCTGATGGTCACTTTTAACTTATGGATTTTAAATTGAAGATTCTCCACCTCTTGATTGCAAAATTATATTTCCTACTATGCCATGAAACCTAACACATCTGCAAAGTAATTCCTTCCATTTTATTTAATATTTAAATGTAGTCATTTTCCTCTTATGTTTATTTTAGTGTTTACTGATGGCATTTTATATTATTTTCTAAATGGCTGCATATTTGTTATCAGATATGTAACAAATCATTCTTAAGCAAAGTGATAAAACATCCTTCTTTCAAATTGACTGACAAAAAAACAATCTTTTAAATTAGTCACAACATTGTATTTACAAATTAATTGTTTTATTACTATTTGTTTGATGTTTATATAATAATATGTTAATGTATGATGTAACATATTAATACAATATAGTTTTAAATTCAGGGGTATCTCATAATTGATACTTAGATACTTAAAATGTGATTGATAACACTATTGCTTACAGAATCAGTCATGGTCATTTAACAGGTTTATGAATATTTGTGAAACTATGTACAAATAATATAATAAGAAGGTGCTGTAGGTGGGTGGTCGATCCCTCATATCTGTCCAACCTTCCAAAACGCTTGTCACACCTAATCACACATCCTCAAAATTACAGCGCTTTCTTCTAATGAGTTTCTCTGCAGCCTGTCTCAAGCCTCAACATTCCTCTGCTGGGTTTATTCAGCTGCCTTCACTGGCCTCAGCAACAAGGGATTCGCACCCGCAACTGCCCAGGGGCAGACTGACGAGCCTCTGCTTACTGTCCGAACTCAGCGGCCTTCAACCCACCCACATTAATTATAATTACATTTCCAGCTTCCTCCTCCGCTTCTTCTTCTTCAGCTTACATCTGTTCAAAACAGTTCACTGTCACTTCATATATTTGTCTAAATCATGCAACAATCTGTCATTAAACAGGATGATTTATCCCTGTCAGGGAACTACGGGATGAATAATGTGCAGTAACTGCTCATTGTTTTGTTTTAATTGAGTTTTTTGGAAGACTGACGGTGGGCAGCCACTTCTCGGCAATGTTTTATTAGTTTTTATCACCCAAAAGACAGGAACGTGTTGAGTGACAAAAATATGGCAGCACAGGTTGAGCCAGGAATCAAATACACGCAGTCACAGAGTATATTTTTCCAGGCGGTAGAGCGACACTTGTGCGGTCGATTTTTGGACTAACTGGAGACCGGGGAGTTCGACATCGGCTCATCAGTGTGTTCTTTGTCAAAGGTTGCACAATTCCAGCTGAAAGGCCACCAGTGATGCACATTTGGTCTTGCACTGGACTGAAAAGTGTACATTTGAAAACTGCCAACACATGGTCTTCTGTAAATCTGTCAACAGTCAACACAGTGAGACTGTTCTGAGCCGATAGGAGCTCAATTGTACATTTGCATGACAAAGATAAATTATCCCTAATTTTCACTCCACTTCCTTTTCAGGAACTTCCATATCAACTTATGCTGATTATACTTGTGTCCCACTATTGGCTTTTATTAAATATTGAATGTTGTCTAGTCACTGCCTCATAATACATATATCTCTAAAACAGTTTGTGTGTGTGTGTGTGTGTGTGTGTGTGTGTGTGTGTGTGTGTGTGGGTGTGTTTGTGTGTGTGTGTGTGTGTGTGTGTGGTGTGTATTTCAGGCCTATGTGTAAACTTGTGTGTGTGAGTGTAAATTGTTATTTCCCTACTGGGGATCAATAAACAGTATAAATACTAAATTATAAATTACTCCCTGCACATATCCATTATTGTATTGGCAATTTTAGACCCTTTTTATTTATTTGTTTTTTAATCTCAGACCCCCTAATACTTATAATAATAAAAAACTCTTTTAAAAAAATTACATGTTCAAAGGGCTTAAAACTGGTTTAATATTCTGTGTTGCTGTGGCCAATGGAATGCACCTGTAACCCAGTCAAGGAAAGTTAACAGAAACGTTGTGCCAGTTTTGCTCTATCTAAAAGAGAGGTAGAGCAAGAGACGGTTGTGAAGTTTAATGTTGGTAGTCCCCAGAGAAGAAGTTGGTAATTTCATGGCGCAGATTAGAACCCAAATTGATCAGTAGCCAGCTCAGAGATGATCAGATAATGAAATTACTGATTTAGCCATGAGGGTGTTTTGCATGCACAATGTGCACTTCAAATTCCCATGGGGGCTGAGCCCCCTTCAAGGTTTTATCCTAGAATTGCCCCTGCATTATTGCATGTCTTTTGCCACTAAATATTTTATTTTATATTTTCCTTAAATTATGTTGTTAAAATTGCAAAAGTTGATTTTGTGCGATTTTGAACAAGCGTCACACACATCTTTTATGTTGATATGGTGAACTTGTAAGCAAACAGTTGACTATTTACACAGCCAGCAAACACGGGGAAACATTAGTACTTATTTGGATTCATGTGTCTGACCACCTGGCAAATGTAAGCCCAGTATTTGCTCTCTTTTAGCGGTGCATCTGTCCTTCACTAACTCCTGAGGGGAATATCTGGCTCTGTTCGCTCCACTATGTTTACAATCTAGGTCCTATAAGTTTCTCTGCTGTTTCGGTGCTTAGCAGGTAGCATACAGTGAGATTTTAGAGTGAAAACAGCTGTGAGTGAAAACAACAAGAGTGGTAGTTGCAGGCCAGAAAATTAAAACAATGATCTGAAAGATGCTATAAATGTCTTTAGAGCTGAATGGAACTGCACAGTAACATTCTTTTAATATGCACAGTCATGTTATCTAGTATAATTATTAAAATATTGACACAGTAATAGCAGTCACAAGTGAATTTTGTTAGTTGATGAAGATTTGCTGAATTGTTTTATTTTTGTTTCACATACTGTTAAAATTGACATCTTCAGGGTATTTTAAAGGTGTTTTCCTCCAAGAACTGCAGGTGAAAATTTGCATTATAAATCGCTGGCTCATTGACAAATAAATTGAACTATAACCATAATTACATGGGCTAGATATTTTTAAGAGCAGCAGTCTGTATTCCACGGGTTTGTACAGATCTTCTGAAAAAAGAAGAAGAAAGATTTTTAAAGATAATTAAACTTGTGGAGCACTGCTCCAAAAAATGGTAATCAGCACCAAAGTTTAAAAGCATTGGGACCTTGGCCTTCGTAAACCAGTATCAGTCACACTCACGCACACACACACACACACACACACATACACACACACACACACACACACACATACCTTCTGGAGAAGTATCAGATCTTAACATCCTCCGACCTCTGTTTTTTTTTCTTCTCTCTTCCATCATGTCAGAAAACAATGCCGGTCTCCTCCGTCTCCCTTGCCGATAGAAGTGGAAAGACGCATGCAGCAAAGCCTGAAGGGTTTGACTCCCAGCCAGGAAGAAGAAGAAAAAGAGTTGGCAGAAGATTAGCAGCGAGTACTACCTACCAGTTCAGACGGAAGGGGAAAATACGACAGCCTTGAACCATTCTCACGAGGCCGAACAACCTTCATGCTGTTTTTAAGGTTTCAGAGATGCTGCATGCGCCCAGACTCCACAGCTGACTGACCTTTGATAAACAAGCAAGAGATACTTCTGGCAGCTGAAATCCTCACAGGAATCCCCTCCCTGCTACCAGCAATGAAAGCGTATCTGTCTGTCATATGTCCTTTGACCTCATACTCTCAATGTGAGATCCTTCTGTCACTGCAGCATGTGTGAGCAGTATGTCCCTGATCTCTTGAAAAACTGTCACTGTGATTAAAAAGGTTAAAGCTTTAGCTAGTAACATTTTAGATATTATTGAACATCTGTTTCATTCAAGCCATTGCCAAATGAGCTAATTAAGAGTATCAGCTCCGCACAACTCTCCCTGTATTTCTCAGTATGGCTGTGTTCAGAAGATTGTTGCGTCTGGTGACCTTCCCTCGCAGAAGCTTGGTTACCTCTTATGAAAAGTCCATCTTTTTTTTGTTAATCCACCGAGTCCCCCTTGGTTAGTAGCCACTGCACATAGGACGGGGTGGGGTAGGAAGGGAGTAGGGTGTGGCATGTGCGCGATTACGGAAGGCTGTATCATGTGGATGAGCCAACAATGTTGTTGTAATTACTAGAATTCTTCATGGGGGAAACTACGCACTATAGCTTTAACAGGCAGAGTGGATGTTAACCCACAAACACCAACTTTTGAACAGCCAGCAGAATCGTTTCTCATGTGGAGGTCTCCGCCTGCCGGAGAGATTTTGCAGCGTACATTCTCATCCACCCATCTACGCATCTCTGAGCAGAAAAGACAAGGAGAAACAATTAAGGGCCATGGACGAAGCTAACTATCCGTAACCGCACTGAGAGCAGAGGGTTAATGAATCCCAAGGATCATACCGCAGTTCACGGGTGAACGATGGGGAGCGACTTACACTAATGGAAACGATGCGCGCTGATCAGTGCGTAATGAACGCCCAGCTTGGGGATTGAATATCATAAGGAAACCCATGAGGGGGGAGTCGGGAGGTTTATCTCCTTGAAAAGGTGCATTGGAATGACACCACATCTGTGCATCAGTAGCGTACTGTTCCACAAAGGAGATCCATCTTCTTTGGATTCTGCGCTAATCAAGGCCAGGGTAAGAAAGAACAGAAAAGATTCGGGTCATTGAACCAACAATTGTACAACCGAGCAGCGTTGCCTTGGGAACCCGAACATAGTCGATGTAAATAATGTGATCTATTGGCGCCATCTGGAAAAGATTGAGCTGAAGGGTGCCTCATTCTTTTGCCTCTTCTCTTTGCTATATGTGAGGGGATCCATTACCGTGTTTATTTGTGCAGCTAAGCCTTGGTCGGCGAATAGGATTATGTAGTGGGGAACTTAGAGTAGATCCTACACAAGCAGTGCTATTAAAGCTGGATTTCTGATATATCCTGAACAATAATGGATTTACAAGGCAGGAGTTTTTCCTCTCTCCTTCTCAAAACCTCTTCATTTTCGAGAAATTGAAACCAGACCCACAGAGAGGAGGGTGGCTCTTCTGCTATGTGTGCAGTGAGAGAGAAAGAGAAAGCAGGCTGGATCAGTATTTATCATAGCTTTAAAATACTTAGACACTGGACTGAGAGAGGTTGATGGAGATTCGATTCTGCACTTTTCACTGTTTGATAGCTCTTAAACATCCTACAGGTTGATGAGAGAAATGGAGTGAGAAAACAGATAATTAGGTGTTTTTGAAATTGTCAACAAATCCGGTGTTAGTCCGTCTCTCAATACTTTCCAACATCCAAATCCGGTCCGGGGCTCTCTCAGCCAAAATCCCACTAAACCTGGTCACAAACATTTAGTTTGATTCCAGTTTAGGACCTTTGTCCAACGCATTAACCTGTTGGTGGCCACAGGGCAGCTCACTAAATATGTTTTGCAGAAAGAGCCAATCAGTACTCTTATAATACAATACTACCTGATGCCAGGGTTTCTGCATGTCAGTTAGTTTTGCAATAATTTGTCAAGCCTCTGTCTCTACTTGTCCTCCCCAACAACAAAATGCTTAATTCTGTTGGCTCACCACATTTTCTCTCATGCTAGCTTTTGGATTGTCAGCTATTTTTATAGCATCTCTCTCTTTGCCATCTTTAAACAAATGTTTGCGATGGAAAATAAGATGCCGTTTTCTAAGCACTTGGTAGGCTATTTTACTAGGCTTTATTAGGCTATGCTACTTTGTATACATAAACATATATTCAAAATGCCACAAAACCACAAATTAGGTGATTTATAGGCTGTTTATTGGAAACATGCACTTCTACTGCAAGCACGTTTGGCCTGGAAAATGTTTGCATGTTTCAGTGGAGTAGCCCTGTAACACACTGCCATACATTACCTCCTTATCGTTGGATACTAATTAAAAAAATAAAGGAGCGAAGAATAAAAACCGTTTTTTACAATTTGATCACCTGATTTTAATTTCGGTTTAGCTTTTAAAGCATTGGTTTCATTTGGAGTAACCATAGATTGGATTTTGTTGAAAATATTGGGTTAAGAAGAGACAAAAATAAGTTTCCATTTGGCCAAGGAAGAGAGTGTTACTTAATCTGTCTTGATCGTACATGATTACTTGTAAAAATTATAATTTTTCAGCTTCTTTTATCATTTTATTCTCTCCTTTGTTGCATCTTGCTTCCATTTTGTTTGCTGTTGTCCTATCCGGCATGTCTAATGTCAACATGACACCGCTGTGACACAAACAGTGATGTTAAAATCAAAGGCAGTTACTGAAATCAGCTCCCCATTTAACAACAAATGAAACACCATCAGTTAGAAAACTGACCACAAAAAAATTCTTAAGGAGTGGTCTTGGCTAAAACAGCCGAAAGTGTAATGGAACTTGATGGCTTGTGTTGATTTCTAATTAAAACGGCCGACCGCAAAGCCGTCATCCAGATATGTGTGTGTCAACACCAGGAAGGACCGGTCATCAAGAAATGGAGTAGAGAAAGGTGACCTGTCAGCATCTCTCACTCACACACGCACACACACACACAAACACACACCCACACACACGATAAGAGAGAAATGCAGCACTGTCTGGAGTTGATGTGAAGAAAGCAAGACAGAAAAAGAAGGAAAGTGACTGTTGACAGAAAAAGAAAATGTTCACATTACAATGAGGGAAAGTGTAACATTGTTGAAAACTATAATACTTATGTGGTTTCTTGGAAATAACAAGCTGAAACGGTTTTGTTGATATATTGATGGCTGTATTGGTTGTATATCATGGCCAAGCGTTAGTATTATGACTGTATGATGATGCTAATGGAATTGGATGGTTACAAAGTTTAGGTTTAGGTTTAAAGTAAAATTGTTTAAACTGACATTAGTATATAGTTTAAATGTGGAAATAGATAAAGTAAAAAAAAATGATCAACAACTAACCTCATCAAATCTTTGTCAAGAACAGGTGTAAGTAATACCATGCACTCTATTTCGGTGTACCTTATCTAGATTGTAAAACCAGTTCTAAAGGTTGTACATTACACAACTAACACTGACCAAAATCTGACGGAAAAAAGTAGTTTGGTTTAGTAGCAGTAATAATGCAATGATAGGTGAGTTGGCTGTGAAGAAGTAACAATAAGCAGCGGAACAACCTCTGTGGAACTGATTTGGGAACTATAAAGAAACTCACTATTATCTAGATACATTGGCTGAGCTGGTATCATCTGATTTTGATTTATCCCAGATATATTGGTATCAATACAAAGGGCAAAGATATGCTTGAGATAATTTAGAAGCAATGTATTTGTGTTGTGGTTAGGTTAAAAAAAAAGTACCCAATACAATGTATCATTATCTGAGATGTATTTCAGTGTCAGTGTCCAAAATGTAGTATGGGTTGTAGTGTGGTATAAAGACATTTACATTTAGAAACAAATATAGTTTACTAAAGGGTGCAAACTTGAAAAAGGAAACAATGTACCACAAGTAAAAAAGTTGTACATTTAAGAAATGCCTTTGAGCTGAATCTGTAGAAATGGTCCAAGAGAGCTGGGAGACAAGATGAAGAAACAATGTAACAAGAGTGTGATTAGGATTACACCAAAAGAGGAAAAGAAGAAATTAAAGGAAACACAAATAGAGAAAGGAAGGGAGAAAACAAAATCCTCATTCCACAAGTTAGTGCAGAAAGATAGTAAGTAGACAAAAAGAGTGAGAAGTGAGTATGACAGATGAGGCAAAGACGGATTTTTCTCTCTAATTGGGCTTCCACCGTGTAGCCAAGAGGAAGTGGGACTGCCATGTCTACTTTCCCCCACAATCCCTCACCTCGGCTGGCAGCGGAGGACCCGAGGCTGGACCTCCCCCCCCCCCGGAGCTAAAGTGAGTAAGGTGCCAGTTTTAATCCCAACCATTTCTCCTCACATCACCGGGGTTTCTCACAGTGGTTATTCTTCCTTAGCCGTGTAAATGAGTTTGGAGTGACCTCCCTCCAGGTCTGCATTACGCACCAACTTGTTAATTAGAGTTGACAGAGAGATGATGCTAAGAGACAGTGTTCCTTGCCAGTGCGTGCAGAGAGACCAGGGGCCTGTTGCACAAAAGTAGAACAAAGATATCCAGGATAAGTGAGAAAGCGCAGCTTGACTCAGTGTGATCCGCTCATCGCTTAATCTGTTGCACGTTACATACAGCCAGGATTAACAGGTGAAGCTATGTCAAGCCAGGTGGAGATAGCTGGGATAAGTGCACGTTCACGGCTTTCTTAAATAGCCCACGGTATCGATCACAGATTTACTGAGGCTGAAATGGAGAAGACGCATGCAGCAAATGTTTCACCCAAGGAGCAGCAGCTTCTAATGGTAAGTAACGAGGAGGTAAAGAATATGCAGAAAGGGAAATACGGCTGTTATCAAACGGAGAGAAAAAGCCCAACAGACTACAGCGGGCCGACTGAATGTGTAAGGATGTAAATATCTACTTGGCCTACCAACTACTCCACATTTTTACAAAGTTGTAGGCTACACTTTGTTTTAATTGATTTAAACATGTTAGTTTCATGTGTTGGTTTTATTGCTGTGTCTGTTTTTATGTGATAAATATGCTGGTTTTACTGTAAAGTGTCTTTTGAGTAGCCAACCATGTAAAGCACAATATAAATAAAATGTATTATTATTTAGACTACTTTGCTTTAAAAGTGAGCAGAGGGAATTAATGTTCCTTGGGAAATGGACCCTAAGGACTCTAGGCTTATTTCAAACCTTTATTCACAACGCGAGAACGTGTTTTACAACCATATGCACAAAACTCTATTAGGTGTATCCTATTCTTTGTACAATTAATGTTCATGCAGAATAATCAGAAAGGGACAAAAACTAGAAAAAGAACTTCATTACACGCTGTGAGCACATGTGTAAAACAATTTTCACGTTTTTTTATTCTTCAGACAAGTGACAGCACCAAAATAAAAAGATTGAGAAGCATTGTGGTGTTCCCGGTATGATGAATGTAAACTATATACGTATATAGGCCACGTTATTAGTCCAGGGATGTGAGACTAATTTATAACCATCTAAACAATTGCAATAGCAGAGTTTAAATCAAACTCGCAACAAGTAATGCATGTTAATAAATATAAAGCACAACACATTCAGATGACAACGGAATAACTATTAAGCACGTATGTCAGATCAGTGCGGTAGCTGATTTAACACATGAGACGCCAGGATGAATCTTAGCCTGGCTGTTAGCCTGCTCTGGACCAGGCTAGCAGCAAAGAAAAACCTCTAAGGTTACTTGGCTGGGTTTAGTTCAATCTGGTTTCGTGCAACCAAGTCAAAACTAAATTCATCCAGGATAACTTGAATATCCCGGCTTAATCCCTTATCCTGGTATCGTTCAACAGGCCCCAGGATTGCACAGCTTTACTCATGGTATGCAAAAAATTCCATGATGTTTTGACCCATTTATTAACTTTCCCAACTGTATGAATAATGGCTGTATTTACTCTCATCATTATTTAAACATTTAGCCCAGGGGTGTCCAAACTACGGCCCGCGGGCCAACTGCGGCCCGCCGGTCAGTTTTTATTGGCCCGCAGCAAATTCTGA